>NC_083765.1:19883254-20088254 GCF_963514075.1 Conger conger
ACGAGAGTGTGTGTGTGTTTGTGTGTGAGTGTGAGAGTGTGTGTTTGTGAGTGTGAGAGTGTGTGTGTGTTTGTGTGTGAGTGTGAGAGTGTGTGTGTGTGTGTGTGTGTGTGTGTGTGTGTGAGAGTGTGTGTGCTTGTGTGTGAGTGTGAGATTGTGTGTGTGTAAGAGCATGTGTGTGTGTGTGTGTTTGTGTGTGTAAGAGAGAGTGGGTGCATATGTGTGTGTGTGTGTGTGTGTGTGTGTTTATGAGTTTGTGTGCGTGAGTGTGTGCGGGGTGTGTGTAAGTGCACATGTGTGTACATGTGTGTGTGTTCAAATCAGTGAGGAACACTTATTAAGATGGACAGACAGGAGTGCTTAGTATGTCATTACAGTTATGTTCCATTATGTTTTTGATCCTGCAATCTAATCCGAGGACTGCACCACAATAAGGGCAGTGATAAATTCAGCGGCTGTAGTGAAATGCCTGAGCAAGCACAAGCCTTCCCACCCTATTTATCTTTCCCCCTTAAAAAATGCAAATACAACAACGATGACAATTATGTAAGACTCTAAAGTTAGCACAGTGTGCTGGGAAAGCTGTCTCCCAGCAAAGAAGAGCATCCTTCATTTTAATATCCCCACTCCGCCAGGAAGCCTTGCTGCTGGGATAGAGGACAGGATGAATCACGGGTCTGCAGAGTGTGTGTGTGTGTGTGTGTGTGTGCGCACGTGAGTGTGTGCGTGCGTGTGCGTGTGTGTGACTGTGTGTGTGACTATGTGTGTGCGCGTGTGTGTGTGTGTGCGCGTGAGTGAGTGGCTGCGTGTGTGTGCGTGTGTGTGACTGTGTGTGTGACTATGTGTGTGCTTGTGTGTGTGTGTGCGCGTGTGTGAGTGAGTGGCTGTGTGTGTGCATGTGTGAGTGCTTGTTTGTGTGTGTGTGTGTGTGCGTGTGTATGAGTGTGTGTCTCAGTGTATGTGTGTGCCTGTTTGTGTGTGCGAGTGTGTGACTGTGTGTGAGTGCTTGTTTGTGTGTGTGTATATGTGTGTGTGTGTGTGTGTGTGTGTGTGTGAGTGTGTGTATACATATTGTGGAGCACTCCTGGCTGTAGCACAGCACAGGTTGAATCACAGGTTTGCAGTGTTTCCTATGGGCCGCAGGTTAAAGAGTTAATCTGGAACTTTCTCCACTACCCTGAATATCTGAATATGAAACATATTCAATTCCATTGAATTCATTGGGATTACATTTCAGTAAAAAATGTTTCCCTCAGCTGAAATGATGATGTAATGTGGCAGGGGATGTATTGAAAGGGGACACAGAGTCAGAGAGAACACCACTACATCCCCCAGGACCAGAACTGCCCTGGAGACATCAGCTGCACCTCCCAAACAGCACAAACATGCAGTGCACTCTACCTGCATACAGCTAGACCTGGATTCTATCAACATCTGCAATCACAAATGGAGTCAGGTGTTTTTTTCTCTACACATGCACAATTTTGAGAGTTTACAGTTTAAAATCATGAACATGAAGAAGACTGTGTCTGTTCAGAGAGGAATTGACAGTTGCATTTATGTCTCTCTCTCTCTCTTTCTCATCCCCTCTCTCATGCTCTCTCTCTCATGCTCCAGTTTAGTGAAAAATAAATGTGGTTACTGTTTTCATGTACTGAGATGGAAAAAATGTGAATACATTATTCTGTTTGTTGAAATACAAATATTTTCTGTCCTTGAATTTCTTATGATCTGTCATAACACATCAAAAGCACTGTTTCCCAGCACTAGTCCCAGAGCTTCCACTGTGAAAGCATTGTCACAGATAATTATTTCAGACTTCATATTTGCGTACATCTAACTGATACAAAAACAGTCGGCTCGCAAAATCGATACATTTTTAATACAGCCCGCAAAGATACACAAGCCTGTTAAAACCGAGCGTGTGCAATGATTTGTCTTCCGCGTTTTCACAAGTACCTGGGAGACCTGGAATGGCTGAGCGCGCTTCGGAAGTAGCAGCGAAACACGACTCTGATGATATTCGGAACAATCTGAACCGTGTTGATAAATATTCGAGGCGTTTGGCAAGAATTTTCACAGCGGAAGAAAGTAATAAAGAGAGAACGTATAAAAGGGGGTTGGCTCTGAAATATAAGAAACTGAAACGGGACATATTTGTTCATTAATATTCAATATCGCTCTCCATCCGCACGGCTCCCGCGCCCGTGCAGAGGCCTGCAGGGCCGCTCCATTAGCAGGGCGCGCGGTTCATATTCATCGCTCATCTGGGCATGAATGTGCCGTCCTGTGTGAGGTGACACCTGCATTACACACAGCGATGGAACAAAAGCAATCCTGGATGATCAGAATGCACACTGCAAACGCAAGATACCCATGTACCTATCAAATGCAAGGGATAAATGCACCCAGCAAATGCAAGATACCTATGTACCCAGCAAATGCAAGGGATAAATGCACCCAGCAAATGCAAGATACCTATGTACCCAGCAAATGCACAAGGCAAATGCATGCAGCAAATGCAAGATACCCAGGTACCCAGCAAATGCACAAGGCAAATGCACCAATGCAAGATACAAATGCACTTGGGTCTGTGTGCCTTTAATGTGTGGGATGTGACCATACACCGAGAAAAAATAAAAAATGAAAGTACAAGTAAAGAGTGGCTGGACTGGATGTTCTCCTGAGCTCCCCGGGCTATCAGATGATAAAACAGAGCACACATCTCCAGTGGAGCTGATGCTCTGCAAGGCCTCTCCAAATGAAAATAAACTCTTTTAATGAACCTAGAGTACTAAAATATAGCCTTTACAATCATGGCTTCTGGAAACACACAGTGCCTGAGTTTGACCAGAAAGAGCAAAGTCACTGTAATATAAGAAGTAGAGCACACAGCCACTCAGCCCAGAATTATTATTCTCATCAATGTACTAATAACTGGTGAATATTATTGCCAAGTGCAGGTCACAAGTACAAAAATAATTATCTCTCACACACACACACACACACACACACACACACACACACACACATACACTCACACACACACAATACAATCTCTAATCCTGAAAATTGAAGACAAATCCCCTTTTGCAACCATGAGTAACAGGCAGGATTGAGTCAGTTTGCCTGGCGATGGCTAAAGGTTAGCTGTGAGGGCAGAGCCAGCCTGGTGGCCTATCATACGAGCTTAATTCTGTAGGCATGCAGCAGAGCTGTGATCTGCACATCTCCTCCTGCTGCTCAGATATGATCTCACTCGACAATTAGCGCAGAGCTTATCGTGTCCATTAACATTGTCAAAAGGCTGGCAGTTGATTAATTGCACACTGTGGCGTGGCAAATTAAGGCAGTCCTCTTTCACCCCAGCCAATCTACCCCCCAACACACATACACACACACATATATACACACACAAGGAAACACACACTCACTCACACTGCTCATCTCCTCAAACAGGGCATGCACCACAATTTACTCTGAATGTATCTGCACACTAAAAGGTTCATCTGCTACTTGATTCGGTAACTATGTGCACGATTTGAAAACAGTGAGCATTGTTAATTAACTTCTATATAAAAATTTCTTCTTATAATAGCAAAGCACCATCTGTGAAACATGGCCTTTTTAATCTGCATCAGGTCGCAGATGAATTAATTTTACTTCTTGCAAAAAATGGCATATTTAATAATGGCAGCTGTGAAGAAAAGGGGAGTTGTTCTTATCTGGGTTAATGCCTGCAGAGTGTGATGAATTCTGCGCACAGAGCATCTTGCTGATTAGCGCAGGTCACGTAGAGACGTACCCTCCCCACAATAATCCCTTCCCTGTTTTTCTTTTCCCCCTTTCTCCAGCGAGTCGGGCCGTAAAACTCATTCCGCAGAGCGAACTGCGACAACAAAGTCACCGCAATCACAAAGCGCCCGCGTAATTACGCGTATCAAATCCTATCGATTTCTGAGAGGGCCAACTCCTCCTGTCTGTGCTACAGAGAGAGACACACACATGTACACACACACATACACACACAGCTCCTCCTGTCTGTGGTACTGAGAGACACACACACATGTACACACACACATACACACACAGCTCCTCCTGTCTGTGGTACTGAGAGACACACACACACACACGTGTAAACACACACATACACACACAGCTCCTCCTGTCTGTGCAACTGAGAGAGAGACACAGACACACACACACAAACACACGTACACATACACATAGCTCCTCCTGTCTGTGGTACTGGTGGACACACACACACATATGTACACACACATACACACAGCTCCTCCTATCTGTGCTACAGAGAGAGAGAGAGACACACACATGTGTACACACATACACACACAGCTCCTCCTGTCTGTGCTACAGAGAGAGAGATAATTGTACACACACACACACGCACACACACACACACACACATACACACATAGCTCCTCCTGTCTGTGGTACAGAGAGAGAGACACACACACACAGACATGTGTACACACACACACACACACACACACACACACACACGCACATGCACACATACACACATAGCTCCTCCTGTCTGTGGTACAGAGAGAGGGACACACACACACAGACATGTGTACACACACACACAAACACACACATGCACACATACAGCTCCTCCTCTCTGTGGTACAGAGAGAGAGAGACACACACACAGCTCCACCTGTCTGTGGTACAGACACACACGCACACACACACACACACACACACATACACACATAGCTCCTCCTGTCTGTGGTACAGAGAGAGAGACACACACACACAGACATGTGCACACACACACACACACACACACACACACGCACACATACACACATAGCTCCTCCTGTCTGTGGTACAGAGAGAGGGACACACACACACAGACATGTGTACACACACACACAAACACACACACGCAAACATACAGCTCCTCCTCTCTGTGGTACAGAGAGAGAGAGACACACACACAGCTCCACCTGTCTGTGGTACAGACACACACGCACACACACACACACTGTGGTGGAGAGCAGGCTGAAGTGGAATCAGCAGGGATTATGTCAAACTTAAGATGCTCAAATGATAGGGTGGGCTTTCTTAACCGAGCCCACCAGCCTGAGAAAGACGTGGTGAAAAGAGAGAGGAGGGAGCAAGGAGAGGAGTGACTAAAGAAGAAGGGATGTGGGAGGAGAGAAACAGATTGCATCCATCTTCTCTAGCCCTCCGCTGGTGCTTTAATAAGGACGAACAGCAGTCAGGCTTAACCAATAAGCTGTCACATTCTATCTGCCATAATGGCATTCTCAGTTTTTTTTCTTTCACAAACTGGGAAGCAGCATTCTGGAGAGCAGAAGTGGTCTTTTTCACCACTTTATGTCCCAGTTTAGGGGGAAATCTTGGGGAGGTTGTCACAGGGCTGGAGCTAAAAGTGGGAGCTCTTTCCTTCAGCAGAGGCTGGCAGAGATGGAGTCACTCTGACACTCTCAAACCAATCTGGAGCATGATGATGCATTACTGTAGCACCATTTTAAATGGTGGCCTGTAGCCTAGTGGCATGACTGGGACCTGGATGGTTTGTGGTTCAAGCCCCGGTGTAGCCACGATAAGATCTACAAAGCTGTTGGGCTCTTGAGCAAGCCGCATTTGTCCAGGGGGGATTGTCCCCTGCTTAGTCAAATCTATTTAGTCTAATCCACTGTGGATAAAAGTCACTTTGGATAAAAGCATCAGCTAAATAACAAATTATTATTATTTTACTTTTGAACAGGGAGCTTGATACATCTCCCCTCCTAAAGAGTACCATATTGCAGTTGATATTATGGAAACACGTGTGTATGTGATTGGCTGATTATGGAAATGCATGCGAATGCGATTCGTTGATTATGGAGACGTATGTGAATGTGAGTGACCTGTTTCAGCTCGGCTGGGTCATATTTACATTCACAAACACTTTCAGAGGAAGCCCTTAACACCAATAAAACTTTCATCTCACTTACCACTAAGTGTTATTGCAAATTTACACAGCGTTAAATTTTACAGAATTTACAGAATGTTACACAGCCTAAGGTTAACAGCTTTCATAGAGGTCTCCAATTATATCATATCACCACACTTTGGATCAGCGTAGAGCGGAGTGTGTAGACCATAGACTGTAGAAAAATAAAGACCAAATACCTGTTACTGTGCATCACCCAGTGACTATCCGTGGGCTCGTGAAAAGCGTTTTGAAACCCAGCGCAGTAGGACCACTGAATACGGCTCCTCCACTAAGCATGTGATCGAGAGTGACTTGGCAGTGGTGCAAACGTTGATTTGTCCACAAAGTATTACTGTATTGCCATAATAACATAATAGCTTAAAGAAAATCAGCACATGGGGAGACATTAGATGAAGAAAAAACACTGACTGCAACAACATTTACCTGTGGGGAAAAAGTAATTGACTTTGTGATTTTATTGTATTGTTACCATTGACTTCACATTGAAAGGGCAGCTGAAACACCTACACTGGATCCACCCGCACTGGCGCTAGTGAGCAGCATATCTCAACAAGACCAGGAAATGAGCATGAAAAACAAAGCCCGGTTTGGCTGCTTGGTATTAGCACAGAGCTGGGACAGACCCCCTGGGCTCTCCCTCAACTAAAATGGCCAAACACTGATAACATTCCCCCCCTCCAAAATGAGTTCTCAGGCATTTATGAGATAGCTACAAAAATACAGCAATAAGTACAGTCTTTACTGCACAAACATATCAACATATTATCCAAAACAATCATTATGTTGTTTATCACAAGGTACAAATCCTTTTCTCACCCATTATTATTTTGGGGGAACAGAAACATCTCTGTCCTGTCTTTGAACCCAGACATACACCAATCCTCCTCGAGCTCACACAATCTGTGCCCTCATACTTGGTGGAAATATTTAAAAAATACTATATACAGTATTACCCCTTTATATGGATTATGCTGCCATTAGATCACTATTATCAACACAGTTGAGTTCATCCATAAAATTTAGATTTTGAAATTCTTTCTTGTCTTGAAATTCTGTCTTTTCCTGGAGGGTAGGGCTGGAAATTCAACCAGGCTTATCATAGATTCTTTGAAGAAACAGGATATTTTACTTAAGACTTCACCAAGAAACTATAATATACAGAAGGGTTTTATTTGAAGTAATTGCCCATTAAAAATGGCTCAAGCTTTAGCTAATGTACAGTGCATGATATCAGTCAACGACAATAGTAGCGGTTGATGAACTGTCCCAGATTTTTTTATTTGGGTCATGCTAGAATCCTTTGAGAGTTTTGAGGTGAAGAAGATGCACTTACAAAGCTTCTCCATATGCTGTGCCCTACTCACAACTACCATACAGCCATAATCCTCTGGTACCTTCCACAAGTCCAGGCTTTTTATGTTGCTGGATACTATCTACAGTAGCTTTTAGGCAAACTAAGTAGTAGATACACTTTAGTAGTAGGACAAGGCGAGCATTGCTGGGCTGAATGGATTGTTCTCATCATTATGTTATGTTATCTAACGACTCGGGTTGAACGATTTGGGAAAATAATCACAGCAATATTGTCCCTTCCCTTTTGTATTCACAGTGGATAACAAAAAAATAACTCTATAGTATAACAATCACAACATTAGATGCTGTCAACATATAAACTGCTCTAATAATAGCCTACATCTTAGGGTGAAATTGTATGAACTGATCAGTAAACATATTGATTTAAAAAATAATTGTTTATATTTTTTCATTATTTTACGTAATTTCAGTGCTGTTGGATCATGTTAGCTGGGTGTGGCAAAGTTTATTTTCTTGTATCTGCTCGAAGTGAGACTAAATGACACTGTACATCTATGTGTACTTGTGTTCTTCGTGAATTATATTTTAGCAATGCCTAAGTTATATTTACTTACCTTAGGAGGAACATATGTCCCTATGGTAAGTTCAAAACCGATACAAGATCAGAAGACTTCTAAACGCAAGCCAAAGATCGGCGAACACAAATGTTTATAAATTCACTTCTTTTTTTTCTTCCAGATTTTTCCCTTTTTCTCCCAATTTGGTAGCCAATTGTACCTCGTCTGATTCAATTGGAGGTAGTCGTATTAGATGTACCGCCCGTACCCTGTCCCTCGGCGGCCCGAATGAGAGCGACACGCCTTCTTCAAGCCGTCTCGTCTCGTGCCCGTTGCCGTGATTCCGAGGCGCCCGAGGTGCTTATTGTGCGGAGATCTAATAACCCCTCTGGAGGAGCAAGCCAATTATTGCTGCCCCACGTGAGCTGGCCAAACTTGGCTTTTGGCAGGACCGAGAATCAAACCCCGGTCCCCGGTGTGCAACTGCAGCAAACTGCTGCGTCTTAGCCTGTTGCGCCACCGCGGCTCCATAAATTAACTTTTCTAAATTTAACATTTACAATTCACACCTCTGAAGAGGCACTTTGAGACACACCATGCAGCCTTTGCTGATAAGTATCCAGCTTGCCCTATCTGTCAAACTGAGTAATTATTATTAACCTGAGGCTTGGGGCTTAGGCTATACAATTGGCATTAGCTTATCCATTACTAGTAGGGGATCAGGCTAAGTTATTAGTATTAGCTTAGCTATCACTAATAATAACATATATTAGCATTAGACAGGCAGCTCAGTGTATTTGAGTACTAGGGCTGAAACAGGAACATAGATAACCCTGATGCTGATATACTGAAGTGTCTGTTGCTTTTTTTTCCTCAGCAGATAATTGATCAAATAGAGCAGCGCATTAAACAGTCAACCCACCTCACCTGGGCCTAAAATTGTTGCTAACCTGAAGCTTAAATCAATTTAAATAAACCAGCAGGCCCTGTGGCTCTACAGAAGCAGGATATAAACCCCATAAAGCAGGGAATTCTAATGCTGCAATTTCACCCTCTAAACCGTCGTCTTAACCTTACACACACAGACACATGCAAGGGTTAACTTTTCTTATCCCCTTTTTCATACGATGTTTGCCGAGGTCAGCAATTGCCAATATAACCGGAGCGGCTGTATTTGTGCAGAAAGGCTCTTGCCTTTATTTGCCAGCCCCACACGAGACCGCTGATCGAACCCAGGCCCGGTGTCACGAACGTGCATCGATTCAATCCCGCCAAACCAAAGACCACTTCATCTCCACGGCGACAGCGATGGCGAGGGGTGCCAGGCAACAGAGCCAGCCAGTCACAGGGCTCTGTGGTTACCGTGGCAACTGCATGCTTGCACATCTACATCTGGTCCATCAATCAGACCAAAAAAGAAGAAAGAAAGGAAGAAAAAAGCCCTGAAGGACATTTCATATCTGCAGCACAGAGCCGGTGTGGGCGCGCACTGGAGATCTGCAGTTTGTGCAGTCTGACTCGTGCGTCTTTCTGTTCAACCCTCACATAATTGAAATCCTGATTGTGGGCTCGTCCTTGAGAGCAGCTGTACGCACTCTCAGATCTCTAGCACAGAGCGTCTCTGCGTGCCTGTGTGTGTCCTTCGTCTCCAGATCACACCTCTAGTGGGCGTGAGGAGCAGCAAGAGAGGGATAGAAACTCACTTACCTTTATCGCAAATTTGTCGTTTTGTCATCAGGTCATCAGGACAAAGAAGGGGCAGACAGGTTCCAAAGAAATAAATAAATGAATAAGGAGAGAGAAACAAACACAAATATTAGTTGTGGAGTTTAACATTTAACTCAATGCTTCAGTGCTTCAGTAACCAGCAAACAAAAAAAAATCATAGTACTTTTTATGCAGTTATTTGCAATATATCACAATATTGCACAATATTGTACAATAAGCAGAATGTGAACTTTTATTCTTCATGGCATGCATAGTTATTTCTGACATAATGAGACTTAAAAGGGCAAAGAATCCCTCTAAACATGAGAAACACCTTATTAAGAAAAAAATAGTGCAATAGTGGTTGGTAAGGAATATACAGCAGACACAGGGGGTGCACAGGACACCACTGCCATACATTCAGTACAGGGGCTGCTGTGGTACTCAGTACAGGGGCTGTGGGGGACTCAGTACTGGGGCTGCTGTGGTACTCAGTACAGGGGCTGTGGGGGACTCAGTACTGGGGCTGCTGTGGTACTCAGTACAGGGGCTGCTGTGGGAATCAGTACAGGGGCTGCTGTGGTACTCAGTACAGGGGCTGCTGTCGTACTCAGTACAGGGGCGGCTGTGGGAATCAGTACAGGGGCTGCTGTGGTACTCAGTACAGGGGCTGCTGTCGTACTCAGTACAGGGGCTGCTGTGGGAATCAGTACAGGGGCGCCTGTGGGAATCAGTACAGGGGCGGCTGTGGGAATCAGTACTGGGGCTGCTGTGGTACTCAGTACAGGGGCTGCTGTGGGAATCAGTACAGGGGCTGCTGTGGGAATCAGTACTGGGGCTGCTGTGGTACTCAGTACAGGGGCGGCTGTGGGAATCAGTACTGGGGCTGCTGTGGTACTCAGTACAGGGGCTGCTGTGGGACTCAGTACTGGGGCTGCTGTGGTACTCAGTACAGGGGCTGTTGTGGGACTCAGTACAGGGGCTGCTGTGGTACTCAGTACTGGGGCTGCTGTGGTACTCAGTACAGGGGCTGCTGTGGTACTCAGTACTGGGGCTGCTGTGGTACTCAGTACAGGGGCTGCTGTGGGAATCAGTACTGGGGCTGCTGTGGTACTCAGTACAGGGGCGGCTGTGGGAATCAGTACTGGGGCTGCTGTGGTACTCAGTACAGGGGCTGCTGTGGGACTCAGTACTGGGGCTGCTGTGGTACTCAGTACAGGGGCTGTTGTGGGACTCAGTACAGGGGCTGCTGTGGTACTCAGTACTGGGGCTGCTGTGGTACTCAGTACTGGGGCTGCTGTGGTACTCAGTACAGGGGCTGTTGTGGTACTCAGTATAGCAGCTGCTGTGGTACACAGTACGGGGGCCAATGTGGTACTTAGTATGGAGGAAAGTGCATGTAACTGCTTTAGCATTAAGCATGGAGCTTTAACAGGCTTTCCCGTCTACATGTCTGTAGCAAATCCCAGATCAGGAGCCTGATTCAGCCACGTGTGCAATCAAACGGCCGCTCACGGTGCAGGGGAACTCCTCTCATCGCTATCGACAGACGAGGGGGGTCTTAATGGCTATTGATTGGCTGAGGAGAGGCTGTGAACCCAGCACAGAGACTTCCTGCATCAGAACAGCAGAGCTCTTCAGGCCTCTAAGTGGACAGTCTGCAGCTGCCAGTCACATGATCTCAACTCAACTCAACTCAATCCCAGATTGCATAACAAAATGAGGTGGTGGGTCTCAGCTGTGCTGCAACACACCAACATAAAAAAGACACAATAAAAATAATATATATATTTTTTTTAAAGTGCATTTTGCACTAGACAGAGTGATGCATGGTGACGGGGAGGGGCGGGGCATGTCGATGGACAGTAGGTTGGGCGGAGCCCTTAGGAGCAGAGGTTTGCGTTGGCTTCATATAAAGGACAGAGCTGATTGGCTCATCTTTGAAGCTGGCTGTGTAACACTCTGTGTCCGCGCTCAGACAGGGCTGAAGTGTGTATTCAGAGCCTGCTGTCGCTGCCTGCTGTGTGTTCGTAGGAGAGAATGCATATTCCTCCTCCTCCTCCTCCTCCTCCTCCTCCTCCTCACATAGTAACAGTGCCTACGCAGACCATTGACACAACCGCCATGAGCCATTCAAACCGTACACAGCTCCGATAATTCAGCCATTTAGGCAAAGGTGTGAACACTCATCCATTCAAAATATTCCACTGTTTGTTTTGATTGTGTAGAGCAGAGATATTAAGCCCTTTTAGAAATGTTTACACGCCCAAGCTATATGCTTCAACATGTAAAAGCTGTTGAAGAGGTAAACACCACCTACAGCACTTTTTCAGATTTTAATGTTTGTTTGGACACACAATTTCATCTGTTTCGTGCTGCGCTGCCCCAATCATGCTGAAACACTGCCAGTGTAAAGCCTCAACCCTGGGGAGTCAGTGTCAGTGTTAAGGCTCAGATCTGCAGAGTCAGTGTCAGTCAAGTGAAGTTTGGCAGGGGCAGTAAAGCTTGTGATGTGTGTAATAGTCTGATCTCATACTGGCGTACGCATGTGACAGAGTGGTGTGTGTAATAGCCTGATCCCATCTTTCCTGGGCAGGTGAGTTAGCCTTTCACCCGGCATCATAAATCCCGCTGTGAATTACTGTGCAGCGGTGAAGAGGGAAGGTCGAGATTCCGAGATTCCGCACTTTTCCCAGACAGCTGGAGCCACAAGACCAGGGCATCAGTGTGGGACTGAGCCAGCCTGCGGGGCCTTTATAAAAATTTGCCGATTTGGATTATAACCCGGAATGACCTGCATGTGGAATGGGACTATAACATAGAATGACCTGCATGGGGATTGGGACTATAATTTGGAATGAGCTGCATTTGGATTGGGACTATAATTTGGGGTGGCCTGTAGCGTAGTGGTCAAGGTAAATGACTGGGACAGGCAAGGTTGGGGGCTCGAATCCCAGTGTAGCCACAATAAGATCCGCACAGCTGTTGGGCCCTTGAGCAAGGCCCTTAACTCTGCATTGCTTCAGGGGAGGATTGTCTCCTGCTTAGTCTAATCAACTGTACGTCGCTCTGGATAAGAGAGCCTGCCAAATGCCAATAATGTAATGTAATGTAACTCGGAATGACCCGTATGTGGATTGGGATTACAACTCGGAATTACCTGCATGTGGATAGGGGCTATAACATGGAATGACCTGCTTATGGATTCTGCATGTGGATTGGGACTATACCTCAGGGTGAGCAGCATATGGATTTGGGAAACAGAATTCCATTGGAAGACAGAATAACAGATCTAATCGTGCCCGAAATGCCTGAATTGAGGTGTTTTATGTAACACCATCCCACACAGACAACAGGAGAGCACTGCCATGCGAGAATCAGTGGTTGTATTATGGACTTGATGCAGTAAGCCTCACAGAGCTGGCATATTCACTCAGGCGTACTGCTCTCAGTACACTACTGAAGGCTGTCACCATCCCTCTCAGCAACACAGCGTCCATTTCATCTCACTGCAAAATGTGAACTTAAACGCATTACTGTTGTCATTATAATCTTTTATTATTATTTTTTTTTCCCCTTTTATATTCTTTTCATCCTGTATTCCACACTGTATGAAGACATGCAGACATTAGACAGCCAACTGCTGCAGCTTGATGAGTATATTGGAGATATCCTGGCCCCCCTTGTGGGTGACATTTTGGCCAAACATGCATCAGTGAACCCAACAGATCTGTCAAAATATGAACTGTGTTCCTCTGTGATTGACACTGGCAGCAGCCTGATAAAAAGACACACACACACACACACACACACACACACACACACACACACACACACACACACACACGTACAGAGTGCTTCAGGATAAAGTCACAGGATAGAGACAACTCAACGGGTCATCTTGATGTTTCAATTGATAAACCCGGAAATATCATCCGCAATAATTTCCCCCCTCAGGAAAGGTCATGATGTTCAGGGACGTTATATTAGTGGGAGCATTGGGAGTCTCCTGGAGGAAGAGGAGGAAGAGGAAGAGGGAGATGCTGATGATGATGAAGGAGAAGAAGCAGAAGAGGAAGAAGACGATGATGATGTTGATGATAATAATGAAGAATAATACAATAATGAAGAATAAAATGATGATGAAGAATTAGATGATGATTAAGAATAATACGATGATGATGATGTTATATCTGTGTAATGCTCTCCAGTAGTACAGCGAAGTGCTCATTTTGCATGAGTCTTGAGTATCTTTCCTCTCCTGCCCATGACGCTCCTCAGTGTAGCTCCTGTCTCTTCCAGTGACCTGCATTGTTTGCTTTGTTCAAAAGTCAACAAAGCGGGCGGAGGCTAATTGACTTTCCTTGCTGCTCACTGCAATAATTTATTTATATTCCACCAGTTAATTACTCACTCCTGTGCCGAGAACACATCGGCAGAACATCGCTCCGAGTGGAATTTTAATGCCAAAACCAAACACGAGAACCCATTATACTGTCCTTTTACACATAAACAGACACTTTCTGGGGAAAAAATAAATAAACAAGAAAAGAAACGAATACAAATACAGACACTCTCTCACACCCCAAAAAAGCAAACAAAGAAAAAATAAAATAAAATATTAAACTGAAACTGATATCCCTGTTTTATCATTGCCTGTCAGAAAGCTGGCTGGGCTCGGCTGCCTAGCGGCTGTGTTATATTTCAAGCCTTTAAACAGAATGCTTTGTTCCTGTTCTACCGTGGTTTGTTAATGTGACAGCCATTCAAAGACACGGCTCTTCTTTAAAGTAGGAGAGAAGCAGGGCAGGTGAACCCCTATCGCTTGGGAAAGGGTTTTGTTTGTGTAAGTGCGCAGGTGGAGTCATAAAGGTTGAGCAGAAGCCGGTGGTGGTAGCGGTGGTGCTGCTAAATCACAAGCGGTTATGAGCAGCTCAGCCATGCAGATGCAGCCTTCCTGCTTTGAGTTAGCTGCAGTTTCATCTCTCTGCTAACGCCTTCCTGCTCTGAGTTAGCTGCAGTTTCATCTCTCTGCTAACGCCTTCCTGCTCTGAGTTAGCTGCAGTTTCATCTCTCTGCTAACGCCTTCCTGCTCTGAGTTAGCTGCAGTTTCATCTCTCTGCTAACGCCTTCCTGCTCTGAGTTAGCTGCAGTTTCATCTCTCTGCTAACGCCTTCCTGCTCTGAGTTAGCTGCAGTTTCATCTCTCTGCTAACGCCTTCCTACTCTGAGTTAGCTGCAGTTTCATCTCTCTGCTAACGCCTTCCTGCTCTGAGTTAGCTGCAGTTTCATCTCTCTGCTAACGCCTTCCTGCTCTGAGTTAGCTGCAGTTTAATCTCTCAGCTAACGCCTTCCTGCTCTGAGTTAGCTGCAGTTTCATCTCTCAGCTAACGCCTTCCTGCTCTGAGTTAGCTGCAGTTTCATCTCTCAGCTAACACCTTCCTGCTCTGTGTTAGCTGCAGTTTCATCTCTCTGCTAATGCCTTCCTGCTCTGAGTTAGCTGCAGTTTCATCTCTCTGCTAAGGAGAAGAGACATCTGGAGCCTGGTGATGCCCCATCAGACTGAGCGGAGTAATTGAGATGCGTGGCGATGTGAGTGGAGCTGTCACTAATCGATCAGATCAAACACAGGTCAAAGGTCACATCGAGGGAATCAAAACACATTATCTGAGAATGACGACTGCTGAAGTGTGACTGTTCCCCGAGAAATTACCAGCACTTTACACACTTTAACACACACTTACACACGCTGACACACCCATACACATGGTTAAATAGCACTTTGCACTCGCTTAAACACATTTACACACCCATACATGCATGTGAAAAGCACTGACACACGCATACACTTACACAGACACATGATTACCCATGCATACATGCTACACACACACTAGCACAGACACACACACTGAGGCTTGAGCCAACCTTCTGGGTCCCAGTTATGTACCTTAGCCACTGGGCTCCAGGCTGCCCCCCCCCCAGCTGCTAACAGTGAATAGATGGGCTCAATGGCCTGTCTGCCATCATGGTGAATCTGTATGTTCTTAAATTGTACATTACATTCTTCTGATCTCCTCATTCCTCAAGAACAGGCACTCAGACATGGGAGGGGATGATTGTAAAGGGAGGGATTCCTTCCTCTCACTCAGAACTCAATTACACTGAAGCAGCTTCGAGTTCCGGAGTCTGTATTAACGGGTACTGCCAGCATTTCACGTGTGTGTGTTTGAGTATTCACAGGAAGTGCCAGGGTTTCACACGTGTATTAATGGGGAGTGCCGGCATTTCACATGTGTGTGTGTGTATTGAAGGGGAGTGCCAACGTTTCATGTGTGTGTGTGTGTGTGTGTGTGTATTGATGGGGAGTGCCAGCGTTTCACATGTGTGTGTGTGTGTGTGTGTGTGTGTATTGATGGGGAGTGCCAGCGTTTCACGTGTGTGTGTGTGTGTGTGTGTGCGTGTATTGATGGGGAGTGCCAGCATTTCACAGCACAAAGCCAGTCTAATGTGGCTGCTCAATTTAATTCTGATATGGCTGCCATGGAATTTCAATTAGCCTAGTCTAGCTGGAGCTCTAAAATCAATATAAATAAATCCTTTTCTGTCTACTTACTGCAAGCGTAGTAGACGTACATCACAGAGACATCTAAAGTGTGTAGTCATGTCACAGAACAGGTGTGCTTGCAAAAAGGGCTCCCGTCTTAATCCATGTGTTTCAAAACGACAAGACGTCTGGCATTTTTCTGCTTTGATTCTCCGTCTCAACTCAGATATTCAGCCCAGACAAGACCATCATTTTAATCAAGAAATGCTATCAGATTGTTCACTCTGCAGAAAGGCCAGTCTGAATTCTGTATTTCACCCTTTTGTATCTTAAACCACAGGTCCCATCTGAGCTGAAATTACTGTAGTCCTGGACAAAGGCCCTGATTCAGTCAATCTGTGCCTAATGGTGGCTCACAATGACATTAAAGAGTTCAGCACTTTTTTGGTCACATGCAGGCTATATTTGGAGTTCAGTTATACAAAATGAAAGGAACACTATTGTTTGCATTTAAGAATTTGTAATATAATTCAAATCAATTCAGCTTTATTTGGATAGCGCTTGTTTTACAGAAGACTGTCACAAAGATTCTGAATTAATTTGTACATTTTGCTTGATTTAACAGGAAGTGCACACACAAACACCACACACACACACACATACACACACACACTCTCTCACACACACAGAGACCCACACATTCACACACACACACACACACACACACACACACACACACACACACACACACACACACACACTCACACATACACATTCACACACAAACACACACCCGCTCACACACACATGCACAGACGCACACTCGTATGGCATCCAGAGTGAGGACCGAGTAAACTGAGAACTGAGGAACCTGGATTCTGTTCTACTTAGTGAGAAACTGACACTGAGCAAAAGGGGGGGAAATTTCTTAACCACTAAAGTGAGGTCTTTTTTGTTGCTGGACAGATGGATGGATTTTTTTGATTGGTTACCATTTTGGATGGAAAATTGCTTTGTGAGTGGGGTGGGGAAGGGAGGGGCTTCATTTCAATGGTTATTTCTTAGTTTGTTACAATTTTGGAGGGAAAGTTGCTGTTGCTGGGCAGATGCAAAGGAGTCCTGATGCATGGATTTGATTGATTGGCTACCATTTCGGAGGGAATGCAGGGATTATTTGATTGGCTACCATTTTGGAGGGAAAGTTGCTTTGTGAGTGGGGGAGGGAAGGGTGTTGTTTAGATGAGTTTAGCCAGCTTTTCAACAGAAATGAGCTGCCTACACATTACAGATAGCCTATACACTCCTCTCTCTCAATTCATATTTGAAATTGTACCAATCTCTTACAGTTATCTTTTTTAAATATAACTAGGTCTATGTTAAATTGAGTTCATATTCAAATTATAAATCATTTAATGTGGTGTATTTATAAATGAGACACACACACATAAACACACACACAGACACATACACACAGACACACACACATACACACACACAGACACATACACACACACATACACACACACACACAGATACACACACACACTCACACACAGACACACACACTCACACACACACGCACACACACACACTTTAAAAAAGGTTAGGTGCTTTAATTTGAATTGGACTGGCTCTCACGGTTGGTGCATCAACAGGATTCTCCTTGAATGAACCCAGCAGATTTAGAGAACAACTCCTGAATAAAATGGTGTCAGAATACCGCCGTCGCTGCAAATCTTCCACTGCCTCACACAGACACGCACGCCCAGGACTTATAAAAATCCTGTTTCATCCGCCCACGGCCGCCTCGGGGAACAGAATGGCAGCCCGTGCGGGCCCGGTTATATGGCCGTCTCCTATCGGCACAAATTTACCATTTAAAAGCCCTTCCTGTTTGGTGGTGCGGGCAGCACTTCCACAATAAAAGCGTACAACCCGAGAGCAGACACTTCCACTTGCTCCACTCCCAACCTGAGCTCTCCGTGCATTCCTCCACATACTGATTATCCAATTTTTCCTGGGAATATGACTTCTGCATGATTATACCTGGGGATATCACTTCCCCTACATGATTATTCCAGGAAATATAACTTTTACATTATGATTATGACAGGGAATATCACTTATGTTTGTACAGCAGACCTGCCTGTGTGCATAGTCTAAAGGTGACTTTTATTGTGAAAAGGCAGAGATGAGCATCCATGGTTATGGAGACGCTCTTTTAGAGGAACTCAACTGAAAATCTGCATGTCCTGTTTATACAACTGATGTTTTTATTATTAATAATGTAGCGTTTGGCTCAGGTCCTTCTCTGACAGTTAAGAGCTTTTTAAAAGGCACCTTGGATCCTGAGAGACTGGGATATTTGCAGATAGATAGCTTAATGGATGTGTGAGAAACACAGTGCCCTCGTGTTATGAAAAGCATAAACGTAAGTGAAATACATCCCTTAATAGGCCATAAGCCATCTGTTATTTCTGCTCTTCATTATTTAAGAGTCTGTCTTCAAAACCGGTGGGCTTTCTACACAAACGTCTGATTGAGCAATCCAGCCCAAATTTGCTCAATAAGAAAGCATCGTCTTGCCTTGGCGTCTTTTGTCCTCATAGAAGGTTTTTACCATAAAGCCCTAATTAAATGGCAAGGCTGCATAAATAATTACCTAAACTCTGAGCCCCGTAAAATTAGGGCTCATAACTCTCTCCTAACATGAGGTCATTAGTCAATCTGATTAAAAAAAAACACACAGCCATAAAGGCGCTTAATATTTAATGAAACACTAATTCAGCGGCTTGATGCTGAACAAACAGAGGCGGAGATGGGCCGCAGTAAACCCTGGGGGGGGGGGGGGTGGGGGGTCGAGGGGTTGAGGGGGCTTCAGACACACTATCATGGGGTTTGCAGTAAACCCCAGTGGGGGGGTCGATGGGTTGGGGGGGGGGGGGGGGGTTTCAGACACTCTATCATGGGGTTTGCAGTAAACCCCACTGAGGACTCCACACCAGACCTGGGTTAAATACATTCTGGATTCAAACACGACAATGTTTTGGATTCAAATACGCCAATCTTTTCTTTCTGTGCTTGACTTGATCTTGCCAGGTGCAATTGGGCCAACCAAGAGGACCAGAAGGCAGGGTTTTGCACAGTATTTCATCAGTTCCAATACACCAGACTAGCTCAGTGAAGCATAGATCCAGGACTTCTCAACACCTGGGGCTCGGACCCCTCACGGGCTGTATGTATGACATAGGCCATTCCACCATTCCATCTCCCCCTGCAGCCCGTGGTGAAAACAGGAGATGTTTTAGTGAGCAGAACGGGAACGGCCCGCCCACAGCACTACAAATCTTCCTTCAAAGATTCCTTCCGTTGTCCGCAAGTCGCCATGAGCGAACCCGAGGCGGGATTTCCTCTCCCTTCATCCCCCGTTCTTCCCACACGGAGGAGTGAGACATCGGACAGCCCGTATTCTGCTGGTCTGAACCAGCGGCAGCAGTAACAGGGGCACACAGAGCCTGTGTTTGTGTGTTCCGCTCTGTGACTGTTGGCCGTTATGCGCTGTGGCAGCCTCCGGCGCTCTGACGGAGCTGAGCAGAAGTCGACGGATATTTTGGTGGATATTTCAGCGCAGGACTGCACTGCCTCAGGGGGCAGCGGTCTGCAAGCACAACTGGGCGTGGCCCGAGCAGCTCTTGACACATGATTGGCTCCCTGAACTGAAAAGCCAGGCCATCACCTCAGAGAGCCAATCATGCTCCAGTCTCGCTTGGCTGGGATGAGTGCTGTGTCCTGGGCTGGCCTGTAGAGGGCGCACCCTGCAGAGACATTTTGTGTCCGCAGTAAGGCTGTCCATGTTACCTAGAATAAAGTAACATATATGGGCCAAGCTACTTATACTACCTTTAAGCGCAATGACAACACACAATGACATCATCTCCCACGATGCCCTGCTGCAGTAAGAGCATCTCCCGTCTCCTCTGCGTGTCTGCAGGTGCCTGTCACGGCCACACCTGGTGCATCGCGAGCGGGGGACTGATGTAAGAGCTCTGCAATAGCCCAACGCAAAGTCCCAAACACACACGCCCAACACTCTCACATTACGTAATCACAACATCTCAACACTTCACAGGCCTCAAAGTGCTTCTGCTTTGAGGATTACAATGCATTACACTGCTGAGAAATATATTCAGAATTATGATTTTGCGATAAAGTCCACATACATAGTACACGATAGAGTAGGATAATTTTGCTATGGGTGACATAATCAAGTGAGGGAAGGACAGATGCTCCTTCACTGATTCCTCTGGGATCTATGGAGTTGGCAATGGATCACCCATAAAAAGCTAAATAAATATATAAACAAGCATCTTCACAAAAACAGTCCTTCACACAAAATCGTATTAATCACCAATCATTCACTCACACATCAAAACAAGCCTGGGTCCATATCCTTATTTAACATTTATGGATGAATATTTCAATGTATATCATGCCATTATAAATTTCATTACATGTGAAATTGAGCAATTTTCAACATATTCCTAAACCACACATTTAAGGGTAAATGCGGTTTAATCAAACTTTGATCTTTTCCCCAACTTCAGTGAAACGCCTTATTCTTGGAAGAGCTGAAAATGGCGCTACAGGGCAAGGTGTGAGCAGGTAATTACAGAGTGCAGATTGAAAGCAGGAGCTGTTCTAAAGGGAAATTGGAGCTCTGTCAAAAATCTGTTGATCTGTCTCTAATTTAAATCTCTACTGTTTAAAAAAATCATACAATTGAGCTAATTTCAAGAAGAAAGTGCATTCATCATAGCTGACTTATGAAATGTTTCAAAGTGAGTAACAGTCATTCCATTTGCACACAACATAATTTACAGATAAAAATGTCATATGTGGAATGATCTAAATGCTTATGCCAATAAACTAAGCTTGTGCGATTGAAATGCACATGTCCTTATATTAACTAAGTGTGTTTGGTTGAATCCTGGACATTGTGATACCATTGTTTGTTTTCAAAATTTTCAGAAATTCATAAAACATAATATTGCTCATAATACTGGCAAAAGCATGTACAGAATTAAATAGTTTTTCATTTAGGAGCTCATTTTTATGGCTAGCTTCCTACATTTTTGTTTTTTAAATAAAAAATGAAAAAATAGACATAATAAATGACCCTATCTTAGTAAGTAATTACGGAAAGGACACCGCTAACTGGAATTCGATTGAATCAGGGTCCTCTTTTTCTCTTGGAGGAGTTACAGATAAGAATGAGGCAGAAAATGTCTGTCGCAACAGATCGTAAACAGGCTTAGACCGCAGAGAAACAGAGTTCTGAGCACAGATATGCTGCTTTTAGATATGGGGCCGCTGAAGAAGGTGAACTTCACACTTTCGTAATCTCCTCATGTTATCTGTGTCTTATTGAGAGGAAGCAAGCTGTTAAACTGGCACTAATTCAGTCCTACCCTCCTGACTGGCAGGGGACTCAGCAAGCTCCAGGGAGCAGCAAGGCCTGAGGGGGAGGTGTTGTCATTGGGTCCTCTGACATCAGAAACTAAACTTAGTCACCCAGCACTTTATTGATATTGGTAATGGAAAATATAATCCTATTATGTCAGTGATAATACCAACACATGTATGTACATACCTACTTGCAAATAAGAGTATAGTCATACAGAAATAACACTTTGTATAAGCATAAAGTATTTCCTGTTCAAATATGACTAGCGTTCCACTGTTTTGGTCAAATATGAGCTCACTATAATAATTAAATAACATTAAAATACTATATGAATGCCCATGAACATACATTTCAATTGGGAAAATCGGTCAAAATCAATTCACAGTAAAAGGTAAATAAAAAATACTCACAACACTCTCTAAACCCATGTGCTGATTAACCACAGCACCTGCAGGATGATCCTGGAGGATCTCACTGCCTGTATAGCTATTTCATCCTCCCCACCCACGATGGTGACTGACCTGGAAGAGTTTCTCCCAGAACCTCTTTCCTCTACTATAACACCTGAATCACCAAACTGTTCTCAGGAAAACCAGAACAGCTGCACTCCACAGTTCTGGGAGTGGGAGTCAGAGTGGTTAGAACGTATGAACATCCTGGACATTTTTCCAGTTAAACTTCTCTACTGTTCAGTCTGTGGTGCAAATATTGCCATTCACATTTTATTTTTCTGTAATGCTGATGACTGGGAATATAATATATATATTATGAGATCAACACTTTGCACACAAAGCAGTGGTCCTGGCCTCAGGGTGAGGGGACTTCAACACTGCATCCAAGCATCAAAAGAAAAAGACTTGAAAAGCTCAACTACCCCGCTCTGCTGCCACATGCTGACATGCTCATCTTGCCAGCTCTCGCTTGTCCCAACTGCGGAGCTTCTCCACCCTAGCTCCCCAGTGGTGGAACGACCTCCCCATTCCCCCAAGAGCTGCTCACTTCCTTCCCATTTTCCAGCGTAGTCTGAAGGCTCATCTTTTCACACTGCACCTGGACTAGCTTAGTTTTACTCCTCTGCTATGACCCAGTCCCAGTCTTTCAGCCCTCTTGTTGCACTGCGTATTTTCATCTAGGACTGTCGCATTTGTGTTTATCTTGGTACTGTATTCGCTTACCTTATTGCTCACTGACTTGGCCAATTTGCCATGTGTACTAAACTTGACATTCATGGCTGCCGACAACTGATTCTGTACGTGAATTGTACCTTCTCTGTCCTGTTCTGTAGTTGTTCTAATGACCTTCGGTAAGAATTTACTGCGTGTCGCTCTGGATAAAAGTGCCTGCGATATAAAATGCAATGTAATGTAAAGGTAGCATTCCTCCATTTACAGTGGTGTATTTGACAGACACTCTTATCCAGAGAAACAATCAGAGGGTACATTATGTCCATATGCTCTATGTATTGTAGCGGCCTGTAGCGTAGTGGTTTAGGTAAATGACTGGGACATGTAAGATCGGTGGTTCTAATCCCGGTGTAGCCACAATAAGATCTGAACAGCCATTGGGCCCTTGAGCAAGGCCCTTAACCCTGCATTGCTCCAGGGGAGGATTGTCTCATGCTTAGTCTAATCAACTGTACGTCGCTCTGGATAAGAGTGTCTGCCAAGTGCCAGTAATGTAATGTAATGTCATGTATTCTGCTGGATATTCACAAGAGCACTTGTGGTGCAGAGAAGAGTTTGAGCCCTGGCCACTAGGGGACAGCACTGGCCCCATCCATAGATACGGCAGCAGCTGCTGTGATTGCAATTTCAGCTGCTGCCTCATCATTGGGCCTTATAAAGGGGGCTGGTTCTCAGGCCCGGGGGGTTTGCTTTGGAAGACTGCCTGGAAGGCTTGAGATGTTTCTCCTGTGTGAGAGTTTAGCTTTGCTTTGTTTGGGACCCCTTTGTCTGTTTTGTTCCCCCATGTGGTTTGTTTTTGTTGTCTTTCTCATTATATGTTTTGAGATTTTGGTGTTTTTTAGGTTCCTGGAGACAATAAAAGGCAGTAACCTTCCTTTGACTTGGGGGCACCATGCCTAGGGTTACGGTGGCTCTGCCACACCCGGCTGGGACTCAAACCTGCAACTCCAGTGTTGCATAATGTGTTTTTCCACACATTATTTATTGTGTTCAGAATTGTATAAGTCGCACTAATGCTGTGTTTTTTCAGTGATAATTCAGCCTTCCCAATTTCACAGAGCTGTTATTAGATTACTGCACGCTCGGCTAAAGATGATTCTGTCTACACGTGTGCAGCTGGAGCTCGAGCCATGTGTGAAACTGCTATCAAAACCAATTTTCTGTTATCATCACAGATACAATTTCCTAAATAACAATGGGCTTGTAAAACAACTTTGCTGCCTATTTCATAGTAAAAAAAATCATGCTGCAATCAACCAATCAGATGTTTTATACTCTGGAAAATGTAAATGAGCATGAGCATAAATGAGCTGAATCTTTATGCTATAGCTCATTTTCCATGGAAAATTAACTGTGCCCATGATGCAGACTTGAGTGAAGTGGGAAATAGGTAAATTATGTATTTTATAATTATTACTACAACTCTACACACTGGCAGCTGTTACTGTGATGACCTCCTTATGTGTCCATTGATTATTTACTTTCCAGTACACAATATTGTATATATTGAGAAATATTGGAGCATTTGCGTTCCCAAATGCAAATTTAAATACGCTGGTCTTAGTTTCAGATGACCTCAGTTTAAATGGTGGTAATGATGCAACAATGCAGCAATGTTGTACGATGTCCGATGACCGTTTAGATCTACAGCAGATGTATGTGGAAAAAAAAAGTGGTTTCAGCAAAGAGCCAAATATTACAGTCTGTTCTTCCACAGGGATCTGCAGTAATATAATTGTTCTGAAAACATCCTTATGAAGACCTTTTCAGTCAGGTAGATTAATAAACATACATAATATTAACAATGATACAAATGTTATATACTGTATGTCATTCCTCCGTATATCATCTCTGCATGTTATAATGTCATCTGTCCTCTACATGATAATGCTTACATATCACTGTCATAAGTAAAGCATACCACTTGATATAACAGTGCATATGACCTTACTATAAAGGTCATGAAACTGGCATGATTTAATCAACACTTCTGACAAAACCTAAATAACCAAATCAGTGATGAAACAATTTCTGCATATGTTGTGACAGAGACACAAAATTTGTCAAAAGCTGTAATATCTGCCTTTTTAAACTTATTGAATATGTATCCTGAGTGTTGGAGAAATAGGGTAGTCTAGCAGTATATCATACTGAGATTGGCATGAATTACTTAATTCAAGTTCTGCACCAACTGACAACATTACACAAATATGTGCTGTCCTCTATGACATGATGGGAGTTGTTCTCAGGTGGAGCCACAGAGCAAACACTGGTGTCCACAGGCAAGTGATGCCCACACCATGCCATACAACAACATGTACAATCTGACTGAAATCACTGTAGTTCAGTTCTCCTTCAATCCTGTGCTACATGTAGCATCACTGCAGAACACGGGAGAGGATAAAGACAATATAAAGATGCAGAATAATAATCACACTCCATTACCTTATTAGCCAGAGAGAGAGAGAGAGAGAGCGATAACGAGCCTCTTTGATTTAAGAAGGGATTTAACCTGGTGAACAATAAATGTAAGAAATAAGGTAAGTTATCTTTTTTTTATTACTGGGAAGTTGCAGCGCAGACTAAGGCCTGTGCCATATTTCTCCTTTACTATAAATGTGCTTATTCTTGAGCAGAATTAACTCTACCATGCTGATTGTGAACAACACTCACGTTTAACGTCAGGACAGATGTAGTCCTGAGTGCAGAGGGACAGCGATGTGCTCTAGCCCCCTGGCGGTGGTGGTGTCCGCCCCGCCCTGGCAGAGCCACAGGCCCAAACCCAGTATATCAGCTCCACGCGCCCGTCTGTCTGGAGCCCATGAATCACCACGCTACGCCAGGGCCGAGAGAACACGGCGCTCTCTCACTTCCTGCAGCTTATCGCCATCTCCGCCACTGCTCCCGCCTCAGCGGCATCCGGTCGCCTGGCAACAGCCCGTCTGATGTCACAGTCCCGCTCTGGCAGCCAGAAGGCCCGCTGACTGAGTTCCCGGAGCTCAATGCCGCTGAGTCTCGCAGCAGAATGTGAGGGCGTCAGTGCCGGCTGTGGACTAATCTATTCCATCAAGTCATCTGCAGGCATGAACATACCGTGTAAATAGTTTTTACTTTGTGAGGTATGGTTCTTTGTGAGATGGCCTAGGAGGACAGGTGACTTCAGTGGTACAGAGAGCAGGTCAAGACACAGCCTGGTCAAAGCCTGACAAGGGGAAGGTAACGTACTAGTTGTAGACGTGAAATACTCATCTGTCACCTTTATCTCACCCAAAGACATGTCCACTGTCCGTTCAAAAAATCTACAGAACACCTGCTGTGAAAATGTTGGTAATTAAAAAAAAAAAAAACTATAGTGGAACAGCTTTGGCTAAAAAAACCCTGGATTTCACACAAGTTCTGTTACATAGCTATCACCTTTATCTAACCAAAATATATCACTGTCCTTTCAAAAAATCAACAGCACACCTTTAGAAATGTTTTCTGATGATAGCTTTGGCAGCTAACGATGGAGCATCAGTGTGCCCAGTGCAGCCTGGCTGTTCGGTAGATTAACATGTCATTTCCTGTCTTCACGGGAGGAAAGCCATTTTCACAATTTACAATTCAGGCATCTGACAGATGCTCTAGGCCAAAGAGCAAAAATGACATTTACCACGGTAAGCACACACCACTAGATGCAGATATTGGAAAAGTTTGAAGTAAATAAGTGCCCACATCTCGGTGCATGCCTCGAGACCAACACAATAATGGAAGACCGCATAATAAACATATATACATGCAGATAATGTGCACAAGATGGATCACCCACACCATTCCACACGACAATATTATACACAATTCTAGAGCTCACAAAATTACACCCAAAAATGTCATTAAGTAGGGGGTGTCATGTTTCACCTCAACATATTAAACCCCAGAAATTACTTTTGTTAATATCCAAAACTAGCATAAGCAATACAAAACAATGAGATGGGATGGAACTTTCTGAATCTTTGCAATTCAAACAACGCATTCGGCAGACAGGATTCTGTAATCAAAGCATTTTAAACTGTTTGCTGGGTTTACATCCCCAGATATAGATGTGTTCTTGCAGCAGACACCCGAGGCAGACACAGTGGTCTTTGAAAGTGGTTGTTGAAAGCAGCCCTGCAGTGTGGGAGCCCTGTCATTACCAAGGATGTTTACCCCAAACAGCCTCACACACAGGGAAATGTGGTTTACTCTTCATATACTGTATTCTTCTGCAAGCAGTAATGACCTACATACACATGCATATCTACTGTCAGTGATTTCAACTCACTTATTTCCATAATGTACAGAATTTCTAGTGAAGGATCTCTACTCTAATGAAGGATCTTGACTCTAGTACAGGATCTCTACTCTAATGAAGGATCTTGGCTCTAGTACAGGATCTCTACTCTGATGAAGGATCTTGGCTCTAGTACAGTATCTCTACTGAAGATACTGATCTCTGAAGGTCATTTATCATGGATCAACAGGTACCATGTTAATCACAATTACATCACCCATTAAAACAAGTGTCCGGCTGTGTCTAATCCATAAAACAGGATTCATCATCACAACATACTTTCCCTTCACCTCACCTCTCTCCCTCCGCCTCTGCCTGAGCTTCTCTCCATCTGAGTGCCTATTCCACAGGAATAACTGTGGAGATTGGTGGCTGTCTATGTCCTGTGTTCTTTTCATGGTGACGAGACGAATATCACGCTCCGGCAGACATGACAGTAAAACTCAGATGTGTGTTGCAGCGTTCTAACTTCCATCATCTGCTTCCCCTGTGCAGTGAGGGAACAATCTCCCGCGGTCTTTGGTGTTTCACATTTTTTTCGGAGGGCTCCAGGGGATCGAGGGTAGGCGAATCTCGGTTAGGGAGGAGCCGCAGACGTCTCTCGCTCTCTCTCGTAGAGTCGAGACATTTGTGAGTGACGGTCCTTCATCCATCGACGCCTGAAAGGCTTTTTTCCGACATGCAGCAGCACAGCTTTGTACATCAGACACACGCCTGCATTGGAACTGACTGTTACAATGAATACAGCGCTGCACCATGGGAACTTACCGAACAGACCGCTTCTTCATTTCTTCTAAGAAATAAATCACGAGACCTGCTAACATTTTTAGATAATAATGCAGTTTAATTTTGTTCTTTTCAGACATCTGTTTGTCTCGGTCCTTGAGTCCAGCAGATTTGCTCAGTGATTTCTGAAGACATGACACTGGAGGTGAAGTAGCACCAGCTACCACTGTTCCAGTCTAAACCAATCATTCACTGTTCTGCCATCTTCTAAATTAGAGCCATAGGACAGGCTTCACATGCCCATTCAGTTAGTCACTGAGTTGTGTTAAAATATGCTGCTAAAGGACATTAAATGTGATAAATAAAATTATAATCTTTCAGATGAAGAAGAAAAATAATGGTCGCTTTATGCGCACGGCTGATGGAGGAAGACTCCGCTCCTCTCCGAGCCCCGCACGGCCGGGGGATTGGGCACATTCCTCTCCACTTCCGCGCTGGGAAAACCTCGGGGCTCCACGTCTCACGCAAGGCTACTCCCCACTCTCGTTACCGTCGTCTCTGACGATCCGGCAGCGCTCTGCCGATTAAGGAGCGCAGGGAATCTCTTTCATTTTCTCAAATTGTTGTTGGACGCAACTGAAACTTCTAGAAGCTTCTCAGCTCCTGGCCGTAAACTCTTCAGCAGCCCAATCGATGGCAATTTGAAGACGAGGCCGGGTTTCTCTTCCCCCCCGAGTTTCATCTCCTTCCTGCCGGACACTCCGGCAGAGGCAATTTATGGAGCGCCATTATAGCTGGGAAAACAAGAAGATAGGGGGGATGGACGGGGCTGCTGGGATTGATGGAGGTCTATCAGGCAGGAAGCAGGGGGCATAAAGAAAGTGCTTTGGAGGTTTAGCGAGGCAAAACAGGAGCGCTATGAACCTAGCATTGATGCCCCATCACATGGGACCCTCACACTGACTTCAGAGAGGCTCATCAGGCTGGATTTCATTAAACTCTGAGATTTTTATATCAAAACACTGTGGAACACAGCATTATTGCTATAATACATCAAACACCTACACTATTCACACCGACCTGGCTAAAGAACCAAAAACCCTGCGAGCAAAACATAATAGGACTACTTACACCTGACATCCCTTTATGTATCAATTGGAAATAACACATTTCCCCCATTAAACTCAAACATGAAAACCGGAAGAGTCGCTAATGAGAGATGATTACAAAACAGGCCTTTTCATTTTGGCTCTTATTTTAATGTGCTTCTGGAGAACACATTGACTACCACTGCTGTTTTATTGTTGTGTAAGTAGCTTGTAGACCAAAATAAACATAAATAAAGTATGCATTAACTGTGTAACTCACAGAATGAAGGTTGTTAAGGTATACGTCAGAAATTTATGAGTTCATTAGATTTGAGTACAAAATTAGAATATTAAGGGAACATAAAATGTATATACAGTACTGTGAAAAAGTCTTAGGCACCTGTATAACATTCTGTACAGATACGATTCTTGCAAAAATAATTCAATGAAAGGTCCTAAATAAATGTACTACATTTTACATTACACTTTAGTAATTTGGCAGAAGAGTTAAATATTTTTTGTGACCACCCTTCGGCGTTAAAAGTGCATCACTTCTCTGAGATAACCAATGCTGCCCTGCAGTTCTATGACACAATCAGCAGGGAGGTTGTTCCAAGCATGTTTGAGAACTTGCCACAGTTCTTTTGCAGACTTTGGTTGGCTCCTTGCTTCTGATCTCAGACAGCCTTGATCAAGTTTTTTTGTAAAAAGTAGTCAATTGCTTACAGTAATATGTTACTTTTTAAAAATAAATACAAAAATGTCTCTGTAAAATTCAATCTTTTGGAAAATGAATATTTGGAAATCTCAAATGTGTTCATTTATACTAACACACAAAAAAACCCCATATATATATATATATATACATAAAATAAAGTCTAGACTTCTGCACAGTACTGTATAATTGTTTAAGTGTGTACAAAATGAATTACTCTTTATGTGTATTGTATATGTTAGGTGTAGAGTATTGTATTTAAGTTCATATACTGGATATATACGTATACAGTACATTGGGCCTATTTTCATAGCCCTGCACTGGAATCAGGTTTGGCCTTTAGCTCATACTAGATACGGTTAGGATGTGATCACAGGAAGCTGATCCTAGATCAGTGGTGACTTCATCAACATGAGCCCAGCTGCCCATTGATGTTACTTTGTGACGTCACTGTGACATCATCATGCATGGAAACGCTACTTCCACACATATCCATTTAACACATCAGGAAATTACATTTAGTTCAGATTTCTCTCTCACATGTACCTTTTAAGAGAGCCTGTACATAGTTTTAGAGAAAAGTTTGCTAAATAATTTTATCAGTTGATCAGGAGGGTCGGGACGTGATTGTCAGTGGGTAATGGACGATACCCTCAGTTCTCCAGCAGTGGGTGATAGTCCACCCAGGCGGAGCCGTGTTTCAGTGTGTGGGCCTGCAGTGCTCGATTGCAGGATTGGTGGAAATAACAGTTATCGGAGCTAATGCACAGCACAAATGATCTCCATAAACTCCCAGCTCCCCGCTCCCTTACCGCTCTCCTTCGCCATGGGCAATTTAACCGCAATTATCTTCACAAATCACCAGTTCTGACATTTATTTTGAGTGTTATTTCTTAAAAAAGGGAGCTTGTTATTTCCATAATCTTTTATTGCTATAAAATGTAAAATGTTCGGGGGGTTTTTTTCTGAGTGTTTGAATGAATTAAACGTAAGAATTCCAGGCTCAGACCAAACCTGATCTCAGAACAGTCTGGATGGAATGCACAAGTGGTGTTTGCATTATTCTTTCATACAGCAGTTGTGGACATACAGTATAGCGCATAACACAAAGTATTTGGACAGTGACACTTTAGGTCAGCCCGTAGGTCAGCACATTTTACTTTACAATAAGCAATGAATATGACGTTGAAGTTTTTTATTCATACCTCCCCCATTTTAGTGGGACCAAAAGTAAATGGACATATTTACATGATGAATAACTTAAATAATTAGGTCATATAGTCAATGCATAAATCCTGCCTGAAGTCTGCAACCCATAGACATCACCAGACGCTGAGTATCGTGATGCCCTGCCAGGCCCGTACTGCAGACATCTTCAGTTCCTGCTTGTTTTGGAGGCTTGAAGCCTTCAGTCTCCTCTTCAGCAAGTGCGTGAGGAGATTTTATATGCCGCTGCTCCAAAACAGCTCTTCTGCATCTTTTTAAATGTACTTTATTCATAAATGTATTTATTTCTTATGCATACATTTACTGAAATAAAAAGTTGAGCGTACGCTGTCAGACACGCAGTGCAGAAGTGTGTCCTCGGCTGACACTCAGCTGTTCTGACAGCACACACCCCCAGCCTCCCTCTTCCTGTCTGACCCCCTCTCACTCCTGTCTCCCCTTTGTCATCAAACACATGCCACACAATTCCAGCTCACAACTTCAGGCAAGAAGTTCTCACTGTGTCTGCAGCTGAAATCCGGCAAGTCACCATTTCATGACTCCCAAATCACCCCTTTTTTCAGTTTCACTGTCGAGATCCAGAGTCAGAGAGCTGAGAATGAGTGAGGGAAATGTGTATAAAACAACCTGAAAACAAGCTATGAATATTCCTGTTTGCAGTCGAGTGTTTGCAGTTTTTTGCCAAAGGGAATTGTGAAATAACCAAGTATGAGTCTTCCGTGTACATTTAGGGTTCAAGGATTCAAGAGCTGTAGCTAACCTGCCACTCAACGACAGTGCTAGTTTAGAAACTCCATTTCCCAGCATCCTCCTTCTGACAGGCCTGAGGCTCATTCCAATCACGTTCTACGTGTCCTTTGCCTGACCCGGAAATCGATCGTTCTTTAAGGAAATTCCAATGCGTCAAATGTTCCTTTTAGAAGCTAGAAGCCAGGAGCTACATAGGAGGCTGCTGATTTCTTGAGTAAGAAAGCACGGGCGCATCCTTTGCGCAAGTATTTTTTCAGAATGCATGCCCTACAGTGTCTGCCTGTCCCCATCTGCCAAGCATCTGCCACATCTGTAACTGATGTGGTTTCCATCTGACGTTTGAAGGAGCAAGGACATTCTAGTTTCCAAATTCATGTTCTGGATTCCCACGTCTTCAACTCCTTTTCACGCTTCCTCCTTTTTTTTTTTTGCTAGGAGCAATGAAAATAAAGAGTCTTTGTCTCTAACACAGAGAGGAGGTGAGGTGTGGTGACAGCTGTATCCAGGTGGCAGTCTGTAGCTCAGAGCTGCAGTGCTAATTGGGCCCAGCGATGATCTTTAATCGGTAATGAGGCCTTCAGTAGGCACGCTGTACTGGGCTGGGAGAGGAAACGGGGGCCCCTACACCCCCCTAACCCCCCAAATGCTGCAGTGTGAACATACATATTCAGCAGGAAGGTACACCTGATCTCCAGGGTCACTGAGCAGGGACTGACACAGGAAGCCAGGTGTACAGAGTGAACGCACCACACTACAATGTTTGTGGATAATAAACAAGCCATTTAAATATCTAGGCCTGTCACGATTTCTTCGGTCCAATGATTACCTACAGTACTGTGTTAAGCCAAATTTGAACATCTCTAGGACAGCCTGTAGCAAGGTTGGTGGTAAGCCCCATTGTAGCCAAGATACGATCTGCATAGCTGGGGCTGTTGGGCCCTTAACCCCACATTGCTCTGGGGGGGATTGTCCCCTGCTTAGTCTAATCAGCTGGAAGTCCCTTTTAAGAAAAGCGTTATTACAAATTATCTTCTTTTAAAAAAATAATAAATGTCCTGCTAAACTGGTCCACAGCTTTCCCATGTGAGATCGAGCCGAAATTAATCTCCACCTGCTGACAGGACAGAACCTCATATATTTTGAGGACCTCTGCAGGGACGCCTTTTAAAATGCTAAACATTTTTTGTTTTTAATGGCAGCAGCTGATAATGTTTGAAGAAGCAGCAGAGTGTGTGCTTCCTCCAGCGCTGCTGAATGATTCATCTACAGTCCGCTCCTCCACTGCTCTCTTTATCCGCACGCTGAGCTGCTGACTGTACACATCACAGGAAGTGCTGCAGAAGCTCTCTGCATAAACACCATTATCTAGGGCCTTTGATTATATCTATGGCCATGTGACTGCATCAGCTAAAGCGTGTCCTAGGCCCCCGACAACTCGCTTCTGTAAAATATGTAGAAAATCCCAATCTGGGCTCCACGCGCTAAATTATTGATCAAATTATGATCTGGTGTATGGACAAAGACCGTTACAAAGGGTAGAGGGCTGTGACTTTGATCTGTAGTTATTAATTCCTATCACATACGACTCGTTCTCAGAGGAGAAATCCGAGGGGAGTTTTGAAAGTTTATTTATATGGAGCATTAATTGCTATACAGAACGTGAAATGTAATAATTCCATGGACACAGCTGAGGCGGTATTGGCTGGGTTTGTGCGGGGGAGGGGCGTATTTGTTCCAGCGATGATGAAAGAGCAGTTAAACGGGATTACTGTGGTGATTAGCCAAGCTGTGTTTGTGATATCCCATGAACACACGGGGCTGCTCGCCCTAGGAGATAAACAGCAGAAAATTAAAAATTCAAGATTAAAAAACTCCGCCCGGAGACACGTTTCTCAAGGTGCTCATTCATATGAAAACAGGGCTGTGTGAGTGCCCTGCTCACTTCTCTCCCTTAAACCAAGGTGCGATCGATGCAAACATGCAGTGTGGCTGGTAGCTGGTAAACCAGCTACCAGCTATCAGTTCAGACAAATGACCAACACTAGCTGATTGCTCAAACCCAGCTAGACCAGCTTTATGACCAGTCGCTTTCTGTAAATCGCTTTGGATTAAAAGCGTCTGCCAAAGGACTAAAATGTAAAATGTAAATGACCAGCTTGACCAGCTCAATTTTCAAGGTGGTCAAACTGGCATAGCTGGATTTTACAGCAGCGTATTTAACAAAAATGGGTGGTAAAAAAATAGCTGGATAGCTGGACAACAATATGCATAAATATGATATGAATTCAAAGGACAAGTTTTCCTTAGTCACTAAATAAAGCACACACACACACACACACACACACACACACACACTTCTCAAATCAGTGCTTTAAAAAATCTAAACTACAGTTTGGTTAATGACCCAGATTGAGCCTGGAAGCTATGCTAACAGGGCCTTTACATGAAGAGGAGACCTGACACTTAAGGCCACAGACTCTCTTATTCCAGTGTTGTTATTTACCCCAGTCTGAGAGTCCTGCTGGGACCTTTGTTTTTACATCATCTGAGGGCTGTTCTCAGGTCTTCCAGGTGACAATTTCATACTTATGAAGCCTTTATAATGCTGTAATAAGCCCTATGCAAGGCAACATAGCTATTATTATTGGTGAATATGGATATTATAACATGCTTATAACAACTGTCCATGTTTTCCCACATGTAACGCCTCCAGTTAAATTCTCTCTTAAAAGAAAATAAAAAGAAAAAATATTTTTCAGGAACAGCCTAGCAGGATTAGCATAAATATACATTTTTAAGGAATGAATTATGTATGTGGTGAATGGATATGCTATTTGACACACCTGCACATTACCTTTGAAGTTCATCTAGGGGAGATGAAGTCTGTTGAAATATTCAGCAGTCTCTGCTCTGCATTGGCTTCTGCAGTCTGTGTAAGTAGGGCAGCCATTTTGTGCAGTGTTAAAAGGGTCAGGCTGGAGACATGGAGCAGTTCTGATCCTCTCTGCCTAAGGGCCATCCCCAGGGGCCACAGATTGACCAGGGCTGCTAACTTGCTAACCGCAGACAGCACGCAGACACCAGCTTGACCCCCCATCCCCCAGAGCCCAGGGAGGGGAGGGGGTGGCAGTCCTCATTTAGACCCCTCTTTTCTTCTCTTTTCTTCAGTATAAAGGGCTTTAAGAAAGGTAAATTATTTAAACTCAACTAAAGAAATGTCCAGAAACCCAAACTGGCAGAGACCTGGTACAGAGCTGAACACAACCCCCCCCCCCCCCCCTCCCTCCAAAAAAGACAAAAAGCCAAAACAAAAAAACACCCAGAGCCCCCACCCACAGCGTGGTTAATACGAGCCATTACTTTAAGTGTTGGGAAGGGTTCATGTAAATTCACAGTCCCGCCCTTACAGTGCCCCATTTCAAACTATATTTCTGTCTGAAGTCCCACTACAGCAGCGGTAGGTGGTGAAGATGGGGAATGAAAAACACATGAATTAGGGAAACAGAATGTCATTTCTCCGTCATACATCCGCTCGAAGCAACGTCTGTAGCATATGCGAGGCAGATGGGGACAGGTGGATACGTCACGCATTCGGAAAAAATACCACAAAGGACACACTCATGTTTTCTTGCTCATGAAATCTTTAGGAGCCTCCAAGCTCCAGGCTTCTAGCTCCTAGAAAAAACATTTAACAGGTTGAAATTTCCTTTAAGATGACATCAGCTGATTTCCAGGTCAGGTGAGGAACAAGGAGACAGGAGAGGAAAAATAAGCAATTGAAGGCTCAGAACTGTCAGAAGGCTGGGGAGAGGATGCTGGGAAATGGAGTCCCTTAACTAGTGCTGTTTTTGAGTGGCAGGAGGACTGCAGCTTTGAATCCTTATTAACCTTTAATGTACATGTTTTGAGAGTCCAGCAGGTTTTAACTGTCCCAGCCGTCCCTCATTATCACACACACACACGGTCTTTCCTGGCCCCTCCAGATGAAAGCACACATTGCTGTGTGGAGCCCATACAGTAGAGCACAGAGCCACGCACACCTCACCTCACACCCCGAACGTCAGCCCACCGCAGAGCACCGCTGCATGCTGGGAAAACAGGGCTTGATGGGAGATATAATTCAGCAAGATTCCAAGCTTTCACGCTTCACGCGTCACGAGCCGTCAGCGCTCCCGACCTCCGAGCGCACGGGGGGAATCGCATTCCGCCGGACATGGGGGACGTTTTCACCAGCCGAGAGGGAACGATGAGACCGAACGTAATCCCACTAAACGAGTCGCACCAGGGTAAGAAGATGGCACCATCGCGAGATGCACACACGCTAAAAGCTCACGGCCAGCAATACAAAAGGAAGCTGTCGGTTAAAAAAGGGCTTGTGGTTGTTAAGCGTTAAAAAAATGTAATCAATAAAAGATCTGTGGAAAAGTGTAACCACTAGATGGCAGATTTCCTGACTGTGGAAAGGACTCAGTGAAGCGGGAAGCATGCATTGAGGTGTTGAAACAGTTTACCTGTATTTATCATTATATTTTTATTGCTGCCTACTTTATTGACTAGCTTGTGTGTAAAGAGTAAATATTCTGCTGTGCCCCAACTGAAAATGCAAATAATAAAATATCAAATCAAGATTTTTTTATTATTTCTAGTGCGCATTTCACAAATAGTTTTTACAGAAAACCCTGGCCTAAATCCCCAAAGAGCCAGCCTAGGGCAGCGGGGGCCAGTAAAACTCCCTGATTGGAGGAAACATGGGGAGGAACCAGACTGAAGGGGGAGCCCATCCTCCTCTGGCCAGCTCAGGATGTGGGTTTCAGGGGCCGACACGGTCAGGCAGTCTGTGTTCAGGCTAACGAGATTAGCCGTGGCTCGTTGACAGTCCTCTGATAGTGGGTGGGGCCAGGCGGTGATGAGGAGCAAATACAAAATATAAAATATGAAATATGAATCCCTGGGAAGCCCTGTCATCAATAAGCGGCTCCCCGGGGAATAATGTCCATGCTCTGTAAAACAGGAGCAATGACCTTTGAAATTGGGCTTCAGTGAAAGGGAGATGACAGAAATCTGCCCTTTAACACCCGCAGACCTTTTCCTCTCCGCTGAAATTACAAAAGGAGCTCGGAAACAGGCTTCTTCACTCGCTCCGGTTTAATTGAGGTGGAATTCCCTGGAAAAAAAATGAAATCTATGGATGCAGCAAAATGCCACACTGCAAGCTGTCAGCTGGAGGGCGAGAAATACAAGTGCGCATTACCGCCCGTCATCCCCGAAATCTGACAAACCCAGGGAAAAACATGAAATAAAAACTGTGCAGTTAGAATGTGTCTCTGCTTATCAGAGTTTCTGTGGGACGAGGCCTCTGGCTCTGGGGGCAGTTTCCTCCTGCAGGGATCAGTCAGGGGTCAGGAGGAGTAACCCTGGACCACAGCCCCCAAAAGGGCCAAACATCACCGCACATACCCAGTATCACACACACACACACACACACACACACACACACACACATACATCACACATACTACAGGCTCCTACTGCTACTACTGCTGCTACTACTACTGCTACTGCTGCTACTACTACTACTACGACTACTACTACTGCTGCTACTGCTACTACTGCTACTACTACTGCTACTGCTGCTACTACTACTACTACGACTACTACTACTGCTGCTACTGCTACTACTGCTACTACTACTGCTACTGCTGCTACTACTACTACTGCGACTACTACTACTACTGCTACTACTACTACTGCGACTACTACTACTGCTGCTACTGCTACTACTGCTACTACTACTGCTACTGCTGCTACTACTACTACTGCTACTGCTGCTGCTACTACTACTGCTACTACTACTACTACTACTGCTATGACTGCTACTACAAATAATAATAATAATAATAATAATAATAATAATAATGTTACTACTGCTACTGCACCTTGAGTGATTGATGTATATATCATCTGATTAACCACATTTGGTTTATACGAGTCGTATAGTTAGGGATGGGGGAGAAGGTGAACAGGGGTGTACTGTTTACAATTTCCACATGAACCCTTGGGAACGAATTCCAAAAGTATCCTCCTCAACTCTGCGAAAATACCAGGAATCCCCATACAGCTACTGCACTGTAACAGAGCACCAGGAGAGCGTGACTACATTTCCCATACTGCATTGCACACGGCTCCTGTCCCCCGTCTCTCTCAGCTCTATTAACCACAGTCATCTACAGGGAATCATCATTTTATCACTCGCTCTGCAATTCAACCAGATCGATTCGCTGTCGGCACAATAGCCCAGCTTACAGCAACACTAATGCCTAATTGCACACAATCCTACAGATTGAATGTGCCATTGATGGCACTGATTGGTGCAGAATCAATTATATGGGTTTTTGCGTATTCAGTGGGTTTTATGAAACGTGTTATGCGTCTGTGTTTGCTCAGGGACACTTCGATCAACACATTCAGGGCGTGGGGATTGAACTGGCAACCCTCCGACTGCCAGACAACCGTTCTTACCTCCTGAGCGAATGATGCCCCAAGGGCAAGGATTTGAAACTGCATTTCGACCACAAACCAAAGAGACAAAAAACACAGGAGCTGCAGTGTGCCCTCGGAGGGGAGCGGCGAATGGAAACAGCCACGCTCGGTGGTGGGGAGGGTCCCTCGCTAGTGCCTGCCAGCGTGAAGCGGGGGGGGGGGGGGGCGTTGGCAGGACGCTGGGCTCTCAGCGCCATGGAAACGGGGGCTTGGCAGAGAGGAGGGCGGGTTGTTCTGGGCACATACAGGGCCCTCTGCTCTCCCAAGACCTCATTACCCTGTCCATGGTGTCGCCACGGAGACCCCGAGCAACCGGAATGGCATCAGCCCATTGGCTGGCGGGCCAAGTCTCTTGAGCCCATTGGCTTGCGGGCCAGGCCTCGCCCAGGGGGCAGGAGATAACAGGCTAATGCCCACGCTCATAAAGACATTAATCCTCCCGTCCCACATCACAGACACAGAGGGGCAGTCTGTAGCCTAGTGGCTAATGTACATTACTGGGACCCAGCAGGTTGGTGGTTCAAGCACCGGGGTGGCCACAATTTGATTTTCCTTTATTTAAACTCAGAGACACATGTAAGATGATTTTGATTAAAGCATCAGCTAAATAACTGTGATGTAATGTGTGCAGTCCTGGCATGCATTACACTGTGCACCTGCTGCTGGAGTACTACACTGAATCATTATTACATTTATTAGTTATTTACTGTTATTAGTACATGGCAGGCTGCATTAACTTATCTATCCCTTACTTCCTGTTTTAAATAAATAGTAATGTCTGTTTCCTTCACAAATATATTCAGCTATCACCAAAATTAACTTGCCAAAATGTGTTTGTGATGGGAAAAAATAACACTGTAGCATTTATCTGACAGAGACCGTTCTACCATCTTGTCCCTTATCTTTATAAAGCCTCTTCAGCACAGCTGCGTGTGTATAGATATGCAGGTACTGCTAACAACATGATGGAAATTGAGGTTAAAGTACCGTAAGCAACATGTTCCAGTACACACAGTGCTGGTCAGATCAGCTCTGCTACATGTCCCACTGTGCTGTTATTCACGGCTATACACTCCCCAGCTCAAACTGCCCTGTAAACACACAGAAGAACATCCTCATACTCATCCTGACTGGGGCAAGAAGGAGGTCCTGGGTTCCAATCCCGGCCAGGGATGTGTTTGCATGTTCTCTTCGTGTACATGTGGGTTTACTCCGGTTACTCTAGTTTCCTCCCACACTCAAGAAACATACGTGTCAGGTTAGTTGACCAAGGCACTGGCCTCAAAACTGGAGTTGGTCCCCGGGCGCTGCACTGTGGCTGCCCACTGCTCCTAAGTAACTAGGATGGGGCAAATGCAGAGGAAAAATTACCCCACAGGGTTCAAAATAGTATATCTATGACTCATGTCTCTCCCATATACAGGACATGAATACAAACATTTTAAGGGCCTCACAATATGTACAGTGCTACCCAATCAATCGAAAAACAAGCCAGTCAACTACAGTTAGAGAAAACACAGTCTTCTCATCCTTCCATATGTTAAACCTCTTAAACTCAAAGCAAACTCACTGAACATCTAAGAATGCAACAGAACAGGAATAATCATTGTCTATTTATCTATCTACATTTTTGCAATATAAATCACCATCCAGAAGGCATGCACGTGATCTTTAACCTCTCGTGCATTCTCACCAAAACGTCAAAGCCTTTGTGTCTGTGGCGGATAAAAGCATGAGGAAAAGGCTGGCGGTTGTTAAATTAACTTTATTATTTCATTTCAATATGCTGCTTCTCTCTACACCCACGCCTCCTGTAGTTTAAAGACAAGCACGTTGCTCAGGCAGTTTGTTTCTGAGGGATGGCTGCTGCTTATTTCAGTTTTTTAAAATGGGTCATACTCATGTCTGAATACTGAATACGCGTTTTCAAAACTCTTAACACAGGTAGCACAACAGCAGTCTATGTGGACTAAACTGTGGATCATTTTTCACAGCTTTCACACAAAATGCATTCAATGACAACATCTTTCAAAATTCTTGAATTTCTCACTCAAACACAACCACCAGCAAAGCTATGGGAATCTCCAGCACTTTTTGCACACTTAACATGCTGTTTTCAAAACTGTTAAACCGTAAGAAAATGTACAGGCAATTTGACATCGGCATCATAATACCATATTGAAATATATTGAACATCTAAAAAAAAAGTAACTGAGGTACGAATATGTCCAGGTAAGATGTCTCTTACCTTATCATTGGAAAATGTGGATGTTCCGGGCCAGAGGGGAGCCAACATACTATAACAATGTGTGCAGCAATATCCTCCCATGGACAGTTGTTACACAGACCAGTAAATGGCCCATTAAATACGGAGCACGTTATCTCATTTCTGGGTGACCTCTATGGAAGGCTTGTCCGAGGACAGGGGGCATGTGAGGCCAAATGTGCAAACATTCGTAATCATTTGGGGCAACATGGCATTCCACCATGCCTGTGCCTTCATAGAGTGGTTTGAACCCCGTCCAAGGATAATGTCACTTTCCTCCTACCTTACACCATTCCTTAACCCCGTAGAGGAATGATTTTCCTCATGGGGCTGGAAGGCATATGACCGCCCTCCAGATGATCAGATGTCCCTCCTGAATACAATTAATGCAGCATGCCAGGACATATCTAGGCATTCAAAGAGGTTTTTCTCCCATGTGTATGGCAAGAGAGGATATAAAGTGTAATATAGATGAGAACTTGTGGCCCAATCCACAGGTTGACTAATATTGATGTACATATTTATCAATGAGTACATATTCGATACATACAGCATTAATGTGTTTTTTTCCTAATATGGTATTGTAATTGCTGTTTTATTCTGGGTATTTCATGTTTCCATTCTGTGCTGGCATTTAGGAATTAGATAGGCAAAATGCAAAAAGTTTGGCAAAAAATGTTTCATATTGCGGAATATTGCTGCATTATTGACTCATTCCTTTAAAATATAATTCATTAGATTGAATACAAAGTACCATACTTATTTTGCATTGGGTTTATGGAAAATGAAAAATGCCTCAGAGAAAAATGATGCATCTTGTAATGCCACCTTGTGTTATTATGTCAACACCATTAGCCAGTGTTGTGGTAGAATGAATTGCGTTTTGGTAGTCTTAGTGCATTTTGTGTGCAATATTAACTGTTGCGCCAAGCTGCATGTTGGTAAAGAGAACTGTGTTAAGAGTTTTGAAAAAGTGTACTCAGTATTGAGACATGGGTATAATCTGAAAAAAAAAACTGTAAAGTCGCTCCTGTGAGCAATCAGTGTGTGACTGTCACAGTTATAGTTCACAGAGCTTTTTAGTCAGCTGACATCCAGGAATATATTAAGAATCTTTCAGCAGGGATTGATATTCTCATCAGCTCAATCTTCTAATGTGCGGGCATTAGATAGTGCACTCAAGCAAAATAATTAATGCGGGTTAATTAATTAAATATACATTTAAGAGCAAGAAACATGAGCATATTAAAAGGTTTATGTCAGTCCCTCTGTGTACTGGTTGCCATCTCTTGTCCTCGACATGCTGCCACCGTTTCAAAGTAACCATGTCGGTCTGTATGGATGTCACCTTAATCAACTCAACACCTTTTTATTCTTCATTCCGTCTAAGAGCGTAACAATGGATGGAGAGCACCAATCACAATCCGCTTTTCAGAAGTCATTTTAGGGATAGATTCAATAAATGATCTGTCTTTGGATACTACATACCCCCAATAGATCTCACCATAGACTCACTCAAAGAAAATCGCACACCATAGTGTGTATATACGCGTTTGTATGCATGTGTTCATTGTGTTTTACAAGTACTACTACCGTCATTGCAGTGCTGTACAGAAGCAAAGTGGCTATACAATAAACATAGCCCCCATACACAAACACATGCACACACACACACGCATACACATATTGATGGATGTGTCATGACATCATGGTCCCCTGTCAGATAGGTAGACAAGTGCACCCACACACATGCACCCACACACATGCACACAGACACACACACACACACACACACACACACACACACCACACAAGCACAGACAAACACACACACTGGTTTAAAACAGGAAAACCCAGCCCTGTAACCTCCCCCCTCCTCAGCACAGCCAGACATGAGCTGGGGGGGGGGGGGGGGGGGGGGTGTTATCTGCAGTGGCCAGTGCAGGGCGAGGTGAGGGATTATGGGGGATTTGTGAGGTCCCTGGTTCTGCAACACACAGAAGATCAGCCCTGTTACCAGCACTTCTCTCTCTGCCAGACCCTGAGCCTCTCTCTCCCTCTCTCCCTCCCTTTCTCTCTCCCTCCTTCCCTCCTCTCTCTCTCCCTCCCTCCCTCTCTATCTCCCTCCATCCCTCCCCTCTCTCTCTCCCTCCCTCCCTCTCTCTCCTCCCTCCCTCCATCCCCCTCTCTCTCTTTGTCTCTCACCCTCTCTCTATCTCCCCCCTCTTCCTCTCTCTCCATCCCTCCCTCTCTCTCCATCCCTCCCCCTCTCTCTCTCTCTCTCTCTCTCTATCTCACCTCCAGACCCAGATGAAAGCCCCTTAAGAGCCTGCAGAGGGGGTGTCCTTGTTGGGGGACCCCGGCAGCGTAATCATATTTGCCAGCCCTGCACACAGAGGGCCTGTGAGGTGATAAAGCCCGGTCCTGTGGAACAGGGTTAGCCTCGGTGCTTTGATCACTCCACTCCTCTTTCTAACACTCGTTTCAGCCTTTCTGCAGGGGGATTTCTGTACACAGGCCTTACATCAGCGCTCTGCATGCCGCATAATGCATACACAACATATTCATACACAGCGCATATGCATGGGGCAGCCACGTAAGAAATATTATTACACGCCTGACGGCACAAGTGACAGCATATTTTTCAAAATTACGTCAAGTTTATGGGTTATTATTTAGAATGAGCTCTTTGAACCGTGTAATTATACATACTGAGTACTTCATCTGACTGCTATGTCATTTATATGCAGTGCCCATAAGTGTATTATGTCATGCTTATAAGTATGTAATTACTGTAAAGATATTGCCCCCCCCCCCACACACACGTAAAAAGGAAATAAAAACCTGAGAGAGCCCTGAACAGGGTTTGGCTGTACGGCCTGAAGTATTCACCCAAAATGAGTGAAAACCCAAACCCTGTATTGGCCTATACAATAAACACAGCCCCCATAACACATTCTCTCACAAACACAAACACTCACACCATATATACACGCTATCTTACACACACGCACACACACACACACACCATACATACACATACACACTCACACACCATACACACACACACACACACCATACATACACACACACACACACACCATACATACACATACACACACTCACACCATATACACATGCTACCTCACAGAGACACACACACACACACACTATACATACACATACACACAGACACCATACATAGACACACACACACACACACACACACACCATACATACACTCTCACACACACACACACACACACACCATACATACACACACACGCACACACACTCACACACCATACACACACACCATACACACACACACTGCATCAGCCCCTCTCTGCAGAGGCACCTCCTACGGGTCCGATTTAGACAAGAAAAGCCCAATTAACCTGAATCTAATTAACCTGCCACACTTCCTCCAGTGATCCAAATCCAAAGCTCACCCTGTTTTTTGGATCACATTCAGTCAGTTTGCATTAAAGCAGCTCATCCTGTATTAACGGAGGGCGCTGTTTCTGTTGGGTTCACACACACGCCTGGGACCAGATTTACAGAGTCCAGTTTGGATTCTCATCAGAGTCCGTGTGGCCAGCTTCTGCATCTGTTACTAGCAGTGAAAGTGCTTCATTTCACTATGGTCATTTGTCAGGTTGTTCCCATCTGAATGTCAGATGTCAATATTCCAGCAGAATTCCACTTTTTAAATTCGATATCCATACATGATAGAGGGAAATTGGGATTATTCACAATGGGAGCAGAAAATGAGAATACCATCTCCATATGCATTCCTTTATGGAGTTCCATGACCTAATAAGGTTAAAAATTCCCCTTAATATCTTAGAATTAGAACATGACTGACCTACACATGGTAGATCTGAGAGAGTCAAAGTCAGAAGTTTTGGAAATCCATTCAGTCTGAAACTGAAAATGCCGACAGGCCACCTTTATTGATAGGGAGTTCAAAATGTAGGTCTCTTATTATTTAAAATACATTTTTGGGAGGGGTTATTGAAGGGTAGGGACCTTGTGACCCTGTGGCTCTCCAGGACTAAGACTAGGGATCCCTGGTGTCTTGTTTTGTAACTCACTGTCAGTGACACGTTTCTCACCTCCGAAGACCACTGACGTGCTAATGAGTGGATCAGTTTAACTCCGCAGACATAAGGGAGTAATGACGGCCCCAGTGGGCAGGAACAGCTGCACTTCCTCTGCTCTGGCAGGGTGTCTTATTCACCCAAACGGTGGGACAGTCAAACGGAAAGTGCGCTGTCGTTTCAAAGTGGATAATTTTGCACTTTCCACTCAGATGACACCTGGATATTTTCCCTTTCCTTCATATTTTGTTCTTTTTGCCCAAAATCATATGTTTAAGCCATACTCTGTGTCACTACTTTAGTGCTTCTGCCAATCTAAGAGAGCGCAAAAAAGCACACACACTCTGACTGCATGCACACAGCTGTGCTGTGCAGCTGCATCAGTGCAACACACATGATGCGCATCAGCTGCAAGTAGTCAGCAGGGACCAGAAGACCAGCTCAGCTGTAAGCTACACAAGTACAGTCACATGCTGAAAAACTCTGACTGTGGTAGAAACTGCCATCACGAGCATTTGGTATTGGACTGTGTGGTCGATCACCCACCGAACCGGACCAGAGATGTCTCTGATGTGGTAAGTGATGTTCTGAGACTGATTAATTCAGCTGGCAGGAGGTGTGTGGAGTTATGAGGAGGTAGTAGGACATGTGAGGAGCTATGATGAGGGGTGAGGAGGTGTGAGGAGTTATGATTAGGTGTGTGGAGGTGTGAGGAGGTGATAAGAGGGGTGTGGAGCTATGAGGAGCTGTGGGGAGGTGGCAGGAGTATTAAAGAATGTGCAGTGTTCACGCGGCTGATCGATGGTGCCCATGGCAGACGCCGTGCGGTGATGCTGCGGGAGATTGGCAGTGTGATTAATCACTGCCGCTCCTGATGAAGCCGTCAGAGACGCTCCGACTCCACACACTCCCGAAAACTGCCTCTGTTTCCACACACTGACACTCTGGAAAACTGCCTATGTTTCCAAACACTGACACTCCGGAAAACTGCCTCTGTTTCCACACACTGACACTCCGGAAAACTGTCTGACTCCACACACTGACGCTTTGGAAAACTGATTCCGACTCCACACACTGATGCTTTGGAAAACTGACTCCGACTCCACACACGTCAACAGTCTCTCTGAGCCTGTGAACAGCGTCCTGTTCTGCAGGTTTATTAGTCTAACAGCTCATGAGAGCCGCAAAATAAACAGCACTGCAGGCTAAACATCCCCAACATACCCCAAGACTGTGTGCTGCTGTTCCTGCAAAAAGGGTGTGTGTGTGTGTGTGTGTGTGAGAGAGTGAGTGTGTGTGAGTATGTGTGAGTAAATGTGTGTGTGTGTGTGTGTGTGTTTATTCAATTAAACAAGGCCTTACTGCTGACGGTCTTATCAGCACCAATAGATACCAGAGTTGCTTTTCTTGTTGTTGTTTCTGTCTTCCCCCTGGAAGCATTGCACACAACCTCTTCCATTTGGTTGTTCAGGAAAAAAAAGACAAAAGAAACTGAATATGCCTATACACCCCATGGCAGCAGTTATTCTTTTCACGCTTCGATAAAAACCACAAGTGTATATATCGTGCAGCCCTAATGAACACAGACATTAAACTGAATTTATCAGTCTCCCCATGTACCTCAGACCCCCACTGTATGAGCAGAGACCAGCACAGGGGCTTATTTCAGCCTCTTCAGTCTCTAACACCCACACAGAGTCATGACTGAAGCTTGGCCTGTGTGTCTCTGTGTGTGTGTCTGTGTGTGTCTATGTGTGTGGATCTGCATATATCTCTGTGTGTGTCTCTGTGTGTGTGGATCTGCATATATCTCTGTGTGTGTCTCTGAATGTGTCTCTGCGTGTGTCTCTGTGTGTGTCTCTGAGTGTGTCTCTGTGTGTGTCTCTGAGTGTGTCTCTGTGTGTCTCTGTGTGTGTCTCTGTGTGTGTCTCTGTGTGTGTCTCTGTGTGTGTCTCTGAGTGTGTCTCTGTGTGTCTCTGTGTGTGTCTCTGTGTGGATCTGTGTGTGTGTCTCTGAGTGTGTCTCTGTGTGTGTCTCTGAGTGTGTCTCTGTGTGTCTCTGTGTGTGTCTCTGTGTGTGGATCTGTGTGTGTCTGTGTGTGTCTCTGAGTGTGTCTCTGAATGTGTCTATGTGTGTCTGTGTGTGTCTCTGTGTGTGTCTGTGTGTGTCTCTGTGTGTGTCTCTGAGTGTGTCTCTGTGTGTGTCTCTGTGTGTGTCTCTGAGTGTGTCTCTGAGTGTGTCTCTGTGTGTCTCTGTGTGTCTCTGTGTGTGTCTATGTGTGTGTCTCTGAGTGTGTATCTGAGTGTGTCTCTGTGTGTGTCTCTGTGTGTGTCTGTGTGTGTCTCTGTGTGTGTCTCTGAGTGTGTCTCTGTGTGTGTCTCTGTGTGTGTCTCTGAGTGTGTCTCTGAGTGTGTCTCTGTGTGTCTGTGTGTGTCTGTGTGTCTGTGTGTGTCTCTGTGTGTGTCTCTGTGTGTGTCTGTGTGTGTCTCTGTGTGTCTCTGTGTGTGTCTCTGTGTGTGTCTGTGTGTGTCTCTGTGTGTGTCTCTGTGTGTCTCTGTGTGTGTCTCTGTGTGTGTCTCTGAGTGTGTCTCTGAGTGTGTCTCCGTGTGTCTGTGTGTGTCTCTGTGTGTGTCTCTGAGTGTGTCTCTGAGTGTGTCTCTGAGTGTGTCTCCGTGTGTCTGTGTGTGTCTCTGTGTGTGTCTCTGTGTGTGGATCTGTCCCACTGCAATGGTCAGGCCCAAGGGCAGAGATGGCTGCAGGACTCAGAACAGACGAGGAATAGGTCAGAGCAAATGATACCACTGACAAAGTCATAGAGAGGAGGAGGATGAGGTGGAGGTGGAGGTGGACCACATTTCAATACCAGCATACTGAACCATGAGTTTGGTAACAATTTAAAGGAAATGGTAAGTCAAACAGCCTACACTGTCACAGCCAGTAACCACAACATATTGCAGGCATAACACTGACAAGTTATGTAACAAACTTTCAATATGAATGCATTCAGAATTATCACTGCACACGCTATGCCAGTGTTATAATATCAGTCATCAGTTAAAATTATAATATGGTAGGCATCATGTGATGCTTTTGACAGCATGGACACATACTATATAGAGTTCAAATAAAACTCTCTATTGGCAGGGCCCAGGCAAAACTTTATGCCATGATCCAATAATAAGAGCAGTACAGTCTCTAAAACAAAACACAAATCAATGACACGCATTGATCAACTCATTTAACAAGTCTATGAAGATAGTCCCAAGACATTCAATACTTGCATACCTGTATATAGGACAGTGTGCATCTAAATGAGCTAATTTAATGATTGTGCACACCTTTGCTCTGGCTACAATCAGTGCAATAGGAAAGCAGGTTTACCGTTACAGCCACTTGGCTCTGGCTACAATCAGTGCAATAGGAAAGCAAGGTTACAGTTACAGCCATCTTGGATCTGGCTACCATCAGTGCAATAGGAACGCAGGTTTACAGTAACAACCATCTTGGCTCTTGATGCAGTCAGTGTAATAGGAAAGCAGGTTTATAGTTACAGCCATCTTGGCTATTGCTGCAATCAGTGCAATAGGAAAGCAGGATTACAGTTGCTGCCATCTTGGTTCTTGCCGCAATCAGTGCAATAGGAAAGCAGGGTTGCTGTTGCAGCCATTTTGGCTCTGGCTGCAGGCTTACAGCAGCAGCCATCATTACTCACATACATATATGAGCTCCACATTTAGGGATTCGACAGAGGCTCTTATTTAGAGTGCTTTACATATTGCCCATGTTCAAGGGTACAATGGCTGTGTCCACCTGGGAATGAAACCTGCAAGTCCTGAACTACGGTTCCCCACCCATTATACCATAATGCCACCTCAACCCTGCCCAGGTACCATAGACCTCACCTTACAGCACACTCATTCACCATTCAAGGACTTTGTCTGTGGTACAGTGTGTGCACAAACCAGAGGAAGAACAGCTGGGTATATGATGAGATATATGAGGCTCCGGGTGTTCTGTTTGTGCCTTCTGAGATCAATCAGACGAGGCACACAGGCCACATTCTACAGCAAGTTTAGCCAGTGTAACTACAATAAGATCAGTGCAGCTGTTGGGCCCTTGAGCAAATTGCTCCAGGGGGGATTGTCTTCTGCTTAGTCTATTTAACTGTAAGTACCTTTGGATAAACGCACCATCTAAATAGCAAATCAAATAAACAACATTTTTAAAAACTCAAATCACCAGAATTGTTTAAGATGTGTATAAAAAACAATGGTGCGTTTAAGGACAAAATGGCCACCTAATGCAGCTTGTCTGACAGTCGGAGTCGTTGGATACCTACCCCTGTTAAAGGCAGCTGAGTGAGACTGCTGATGAGGTCACTAGGTCACATGGTCACTGGGTCACAGAGGTAGCAGTGTTGGCAGGAGGGGGAGACAGGGGGTTCACTCAATCCAGTCCGGGGCACATTCTGGTAGGAAAAGTCGTGTCGTACAGGACATCAGCAGGAACAGCCGTGTCATACAGGACATCAGTAGTAACAGCCGTGTCGTACAGGACCTCAGCAGAAAGAGCCGTGTCGTACAGGACATCAGCAGTAACAGCCACGTCGTACAGGACATCAGCAGGAACAGCCGTGTCATACAGGACATCAGTAGTAACAGCCGTGTCGTACAGGACATCAGCAGGAACAGCCGTGTCATAAAGGACATCAGCAGTAACAGCCATGTCATACAGGACATCAGCAGTAAGCGCCATGTCATACAGGACATCAGCAGTAAGAGCCGTGTCGTACAGGACATCAGCAGTAAGAGCCGTGTCGTACAGGACATCAGCAGTAAGAGGAGGCAGAAAGTCGTGGGGCTGACATGCAAGCTTGTGGAGAAAGGATCAGAGTGTTTGTCTGATTCAGCCTTTTACTCGCCGGTGGTCACTGCCCAGGTCGGTGGCCAGTTTCCACAGTAACAGAGCATGTGTGAGCAGGGAAAAACAGTGCCAGGGAGGGGGCACCTGGCTCCAGACTGGGGCGGAGGAAGTGAGTTAATTTGTTATTTATCAGATGCTTTTATCAAAAGCAACTTACATTTGATTAGAATAAGCAGGGGCCAATTCCCCCTGGAGTAATGCGTGGTTAAGGACCTTGCCCAAGACCCCGAAAGCTGTACTGATTTTCTTGTGGCTATACCGGGGCTGGCGGCACGGATGGTGCAGTGGGTAGCACTGCCGCCTCACAGCAAGGAGGTCCTGGGTTCGAATCCCCGTCGGCCGGGGCCTCTCTGTGTGGAGTTTGCATGTTCTCCCTGTGTCTGCGTGGGTTTCCTCCGGGTACTCCGGTTTCCTCCCACAGTCCAAAGACATGCACGTTAGGCTGATTGGAGAGTCTAAATTGCCCGTAGGTATGAGTGTGTGAGTGAATGGTGTGTGTGCCCTGCGATAGACTGGCGACCTGTCCAGGGTGTATTCCTGCCTTTCGCCCAATGTATGCTGGGATAGGCTCCAGCACCCCTGCGACCCTGATCAGGATAAGCGGGTTCAGATAATGGATGGATGGATGGATATACCGGGGCTAAACCACCAAACTTCCAGGTCCCAGTCATGTACCTTAGCCACTAGGCTACAGTCTGGCCAGTGAGTTAGACCAGACCAGTGTGCACATCTGGCCAACGTCTGAACCTACAGACACGTACAGGGCACGAATATCAGGAACAGATTTCATTACAATTTTGGCCAAAAAAATAGTTTGGCCAGCTGCTTTTGCTGTGGAGCTTGCCAAGTTTGCAAGCGTTGGTAAAGATAAAACTACAACATTTGTTCGAGAGACAGATTTAAGGACAAATGCTTGAAATCAAGCCATAGCCTGCCATACGAAAGCTTGTCCAGTTTCATCAGCGTAAATGTACAGTATGTATCCTGTACACATCGTTTAAATGTGGCACAAATAAAAATCGCTTCAGACAGTTCATCAAATCGGCTGTGACACTGATTTTACAGAAAATTAATGAAACAATTACAGCCCATAACTTAATTAGAGTTTGTTGAAGAAACGGAGGGCTCTATTAATCTACTGATGTGTTAACGCAGTCAATAACAAAGGTAATTTCATTCACATTTTATCCTGCGCCAAAGATGGCCACTGAAAAAACATGCACAAATATGCACGCGTGCACAGAGAAAGGGACAGAGATAATTGGTTGATAATTAATTTCCTCATTTGGCTCCACCATCTGGACGGAAGCAGTCCTTCGGACCCTTTTGTGTATTCCAAAGCCAGTTCTCTGTGATTGTCGCATGTATAAACTGTCAGCCCCAAACAAATGTAAAAAGAAATGAGAGTAATTTGGGGAAAGTCACAGCACCTCTTAAAGGAGATTTGCGGAACACGTTGGAGAGCGTTCAGTATGAGAGCGATTTTTGGCTTTATAGCTTTATAAGTGTAGTCTCCCTGGGAGAGAGACGGCTCAATGTTATTTCAGCAGATTTCAGTTCCAGCATATCACGCCAACTAAACGCAGCTGAGAAATGTAATGGCGGGGTTTGGATGATAGTCCGGAGAGGGTTTTACATCCTGCTTGATGGCCGGTTTGGAAAAACGCAGCATGTCTTATGACAAAGCGGCAGGTGTCTGAAGCCTTAAATAAGAAGGGATAATCCCAAAACGCCTGCAGAAGAGATGTCCCACTGAGGACACCGTAGAGAGAACTTACCTGCTTTCCCGGCAACAGGTCTTCCTGCAGGACGTGTGCCATAACGGGGTGAGTTCCTCTCCAATGGACATGATGAATCTCCACAGATGGCAGACAGGGCGTAATGGAAACCGGATATAACCGGATATAACAGAAAGCCTCTGTAATGAATCACTGCGGTGTAGTGCAATGGCCATTCTCATAATGAACACAGTCGCAATCGAAGAACTGGGCTTTTTAATAATGGATTCTTAGAGGCTCTCAACACTTAAATATGGACAGCACTCGCATGACCAGGTAAAGAAACAGGTGGAGACTAACACAATAGATAGTAAGTACGGCCAATGTGGAGAGGGAGATAATAACTTAATAAATGCTAAGTACAGTCAAGCTATAAGTAGACACTAACACAATAAACAGCAAGTTCAGCCAAGCCATAAGAACTAGACCCTGACATAAACGGTAAGTTCAGCCAAGCTGTAAGAAGTAGACACTAACACAATAAACGGTAAGTACAGCCAAGCTGTATGAAGTAGAGAAAAACACAATAAACGGTAAGTACAGCCATGATTAACAGGTAGAGACTAGCGTAATGTTGTATCAGATTTTGCCTATGTGAGCATCTGGGAGATAAAATGTCCATATTCCTGTGCCATATGCAGTTGTCCCTTGACCATAATAGCTTTAAACCCTGTTCTGAATAAAAATTTGATGAATAAATAAATAAATAAATATATCAGCACAAAACAAACGCGAGATGCCTGTCCTCTTTTCTATAAAAGGCATAGCTGTATAAAGACCTAAGAATGTAGTGTCAGCCATTTTGAACCTGGAACCAAACAAGGCATATTCTCTATTCACACTCCACTGCCTTATGAGCTGCTTTATCTACCCTAGTGGAGCGAGTTCACTTTAATGACTATCTTACACTTCACTGAAAAAAATAAATCACCACTGATTATTATTATCGATGCAGTCGAACATTATTTAATAAAAGTTAATATTTTTACATGGGAGACCAGGGTTTTACCAAGGTTATGAATAATTGTATTATAAGGCATTTTTGCAACCAGGCAACATTGAGAAAAACACATTTTAAACATTTCCAAATGTTTGTTTAAACTTTCTGTTATTAATGTTTGTTATAATACAGATGTGTCTTATTGAAGCTCATCCTTTAGAGCACCCCTCTGTTTTATTTATCAGCTGCCACCAGGGGGAGCTCTCCTGTACTGTAAGCAGTAGCCCTGCAGATTATGAGTCAGCTGTGTACAGTAATGTATACATCTCTGCAGTGAACCTGGTCAGGCAGCATAAGCCCAGATCTGACCAGATCCTCTCTCCTGTTGTGTTAAACATAACACAAAACAACATAACAAAACATAACATAATAATGAGGAGAACAGGCTACTGAACTGACCTTTTCCCTTCCACTAAAGTGTACCTACTGCTTAGTTTACCTGAAAGCTACTGTAGATAGTATCTAGCACTGTATCAAACCTGATCTAGAGAACCCCCTAACTTTCTGCCTCCATTACATGTCACTGACCACTATGTCAGAAGAAATACTTCCTAATGTCTGTGGAATTTATCCTCTTTAATTTCAGTGTGGCCTCCATTCAGTCAAACTCAAAAGCAGTCCTGCGCTAGCCCTGCTTCCGAACACTGCTTAAAGGTAAGATTTGTCTGTTAAAACATTGTTAAAACAGTGTCAGAACACTGATTCAGATCCTGCTTCAGAACACTGATTCAAATCCTGCTTCAGAACATTTATTCAAATCCTCCTTCAGAACACTAATTCACATTGTGCTTCAGAATGCTGTTTCAGATCCTGATTCAAATCCTGCTTCAGAACACTGATTCAGATCCTGCTTCAGAACACTGATTCAGTTCCTGCTTCAGAACACTGATGCAAATAAACAAAAACAATCATACTCTGATTCATCGTATACTGTCTAAATAACTAAAATAATTACAAATAATAAAAATCACTGAAAATACTACTGTACTACTACTACTACTACTACTACTACTACTACTACTACTACTACTTTCCATTACAACAATAATAATAATAATAGTAATAATAAGATTGCACAGTGACAGGCAGGCTGAAATTCCTCTGGGGGAGATGAATATGAAGATGCACATTTCCAATAACACATTTGAACACATTTTAATTTTCATTGTGAAGGCCCTGGGCAGGTAGGGTAATGAGCTGTAACAGAACGGGGACAGTGGGGAGGCTCACACAGACCCCAGAGAGAGGAGTGCCATCTAGTAATCACGGCCTGATGAGCACAGGGCTTTCTGTTTGCTAAAACACTCCCAAAAAACGTAGGACTTTAAATATTAATATTACCCTTGTTATTATTAATCCCGGCTTTCATCAGAATGTGATACAGGAGAGTGTGATGTGTACAGATGGCAGCCAGCCTGGTCTTACAGTGAGCAGTGTATCTGATTCCAACAGAGACAGGGCTCATCTCTCCAGCTCTCACTCATAGCTGCTCATTGCGAATAATTTCCCATCCAAGTCCATTCTACACCAGCACACAGGTAATGTCCTAGATCACTCAGCCCATGGCTTCATGCATACACTTAATTTTAGTCTAAACTTTCTTTTCTGGAATTTAATTCAATAGCTTCAATTGTGTACACACACACAAACACACAACGCGGCAAATCGAACAGAGATTTGCGGTTTCCTGTTAATGAAACACAGCCAATACAGCCAATCACAGCTTACAGAAGCACCAGTCACATGTTTATCTAAAGCTATGATTCTGTTCTGCACACCATGTTCAGCACATCAATCAAATGACTGAACAGCTGAACCAATGTTTTCCTTAATATCCAGTGTGTCCTTCAAACCAAAATGACTGTACACAGGGACCTGGATTCAGTCTATTTGTCCTGAACTGAATAAATGCAAGCGTAACCTCTTTATCTTTCAGTTTGCCAAGATTAATTTGGTCCTGGTGGGCCTTATCAAAATGGTGCTGGTGAAGAAAGCAGCAGTTGCAACCCTGGAGAAGGAGAAACTTGAATGTCCTGGGACATGACATGATCGATCACACAATCTCATCCAAACCAAGGAAGTGAACGCGTCAGTGGCTCAACATCATTTCCTCATCATATTTCAATCTCATATTCTTATGCTCTTTTGTAGCTGGTCCCGTGTTTACTCAAATTGGTTGTTCTTGTTTTCTGGTTCCAGTGTGTAGCGCAGCGTGTAAATCTGTTAGTAAATGGAGCTTCACAAAATGGAGCTGGTTACATGACCGGGGAAATAAAGAAGCTGTAAAAAATGAGAGTATATTGTAATTATCTGTAATGTCAGCTCATGTAATCAGACTTCCCATAAAGATCTCCCTCCTTACAGAGCAGAGTACCTGAGTCACTGTTTATTTATATTAATGAAGTGGAAAGCTGTGTAATCTATATTATTCAAAAGAACACTCCACCATTAAACCGTCTGCTATAGGCAACACGATGCACATAAGATAACAGGCCTTCCCCTGGTAAATTCATCTCTGAAGCCACTGAAGTCTGTTATTGAAACAGAAGAAAAAGCAGATCTGAGAAGGAGACAAGGAAGAGCGCACTCTGCATTAACCCAGATCTCAGACTGGAATGTGCTAAATGTTCAATCAGCCACGCGACTTGAGCTACGTTGCTTTTACGCTGCGTCGCTTGGCTATCAGCTGCCCTTTCGCTAGACTTGCGCCGTTCTGAGCGACTCAACAGCACAAACCTGCACACCTGTACGCGGAAGACATTTCGAGTGAATAAACTCAATTATGTGGTGCATTACGGGGCCCCATTATGGGAGATTACTGGGGAGACGAGCAGCAGCTCTGTCACAGGTCACAGGGGGGAATAAGCACTGGCAGTCCTGATGTATGGCACTCGCAGTCCCGCTCCTGCAATATTGGATACCTTTCAAACCTGATGTAGCTGCTTCAAGAGCCGCATGAGGCCATGATCTCATAAAACTTTCTTCTGCTTTAGAACAGCCCAGCTCTCCAGACAGACACATGAGCCAGGCAGCACATCTGATGGCTCAACTTGATAAAAAAATAAGAAAAAGAAAGTTTAGTGAGACTTTGGGAGAGACAGAGATGACTGATGCCTGAACTTGCCCCGGCGCTGGAGCGATCAGGAGACTCGTCTGAATGAGATCGTCTACTCCTCCTGGTAAAGTGTGATCGTGAGATCGTCTCGTATTCACGTCTCTAATCAGGATTGATAATTCAGCTGTGTGAGAACAGGAGCAGGGGAACACCAGCTCTTTCATTCTGATTAGATTAGTTTAGCAAAATTAATTTAGACGATAATATTAATCAGGTTACGATTACCCCATTTAGCATTCTGAGCGTACGTCTGTTTGGATGATAGGAAGCTGAAAACTTTGCTGTTCTTCTTTACCCCCCCTCGTTTCTCCTGCTGAACTCCCAGAGATAAAAGGGTGAAAAACGCAGGCGATCACAACGGTGCGATCTCCAGCTCCATTAACCGCGGGGTGAAACGTAACAGCGATGAGAGCGGAATAAAAACTGGAATAAAAATCTGCGCTGCCAAGAAATTAACCGCCCCCCCCCATCCCACCCAGCCTCCATTTTATGCCCTTGTCTAAAGCCCCAGCAGGTCCTCGATACCCTGGCACATCGTTTACACAAAACCACTGCAGTCACCTTCCCCTCCCGAAACCCCAAACAGATCAGGGCATCCCCAAAGATAATGCACCAATTAAAGGAGCCCCTCAACCCCTGACCTCAATCTTTCTAAAACAGCCAGCATATGAGACTGAACTCTTCAACATTCTCCCATGATGCACTATGGTCCTGCTTATTTAGAAATGCATATTTATTTATATTCTGAACAGCCCATCAAATATTAATTTGTTTATTTTCTGGTACACGTTTCTGCGGCAAAGTGCTTCCCCGGATTCTCGAGTGTTTTTCCTGCAGTGTGCTTGGCAGAACATAAACACTCTGCACACACACACACACACACACACACACACACACACACACACAAACACGCACGTATACTGTAATGTTCTGCCCAGCACCTGTGTGCGACGCTGACCCAGCAGGGTAATCAGGCACAGCTAACTGAGCACCACTGGCATCTACTGACCCAGCTACCCTGATCAAATCACCCTCACACAGACCCTACATACATGTACACACACACACACACACATACATCACAAACGCAGACACATATGTACCCACACATACATACACCACAAGCACAGGCACATATGGACCCACACACAGACACAAGCACATATACACCCACAAACACACACACACACACACACACACACACACACACACAAAGGCACATACAGTATCTACACAGATATGCCATACACAGCCAGTATGACATACTCAAGCAAGCAGGCAGACACATGCTGTTAATAATGTTACATACATACTGTGCAATATGCACACACACTTCTACTCAAGCTGCTTCCAGAGAAGAATGATGGAACATACAGGGGGGAGACTCGGCAGAAACAAAATGGCAGCAGTTTCCCTTCCACTCAGCCAAATGGCAGCAGTGTTTTCTCTGTGTCTGCCCAGCTTTAGAGCTGTGTTTCTGGGTACTGGCCGCGCCCTGACTGTGAGACCAGCCAGGGATTAAAGTACAGAGAGGCATCTGCAGTTGCCAGACCTTGGAGAGGACACACACCCGCACGCATGCACACACACGCACACACTCTCTCACACACACAAGCACACACATACACATGCACACACGTACAAATACATCCAAAATCACGACATCAACCACAGGGCAACTGCACCGCTCCACGTAGAGCGTAGCATTGGGTTTACAGGCCCAAAGTCAATCCAACGGCAGAAATAATAAAAAAGTAAATAATGCACTGTGTACACTGTCCTACACTTTTGGGTCATGAATTGTGAAGAATGTTTTTCTCTCATTCCTGCGAACCATGTTTGTTCTCTCTCCTCGGGGTGTGTGTTCAGCACGTACGTGTAGCCAGCCCCCTAATTCGGCTCTGTGAACCCTGCGCCAGCGCTCGCAATAAGAGTTCTTTCTTTAGTGCCAGCCGCATCCATGTGAGAAGAGTTGGGCGCAGATCCTGTTTCTGTGTGTTAGCCTCATTTTAAAGTCTCGCACCAGCTCAGCTCGTCCCCCGAGCAAACGAACCAAGCCAACGAGCCAAGCAAACGCACTACGCTTTCTCATTTCCTCCAGAAACTTTTCGCTCTGTTTGGTTTTAGTTTCGTGAGGGGGGTGAAAGTTGTTCCTGGTCTCTGGCAGAGTAGACCAGGGCCAGGGACGCTCCAGGCTGTTTCTGGCAGACGTTGGCGGGAAGTGTTGTGCGTCATCGAGTCGCGGTGTAAGTCCTGAGCGCTTTTGTTCTTCACTGTCAGTGACGTCACATGACCGTGTCGGCATCGCAGATGAAAAGCTTGCCCTGGACCTCCGTCTCCACGGTAACACGCGTCAGTACGCACTAACGAGCCGTTAATTGAACAGCGGCCTGTAAAGGGCACTACATTACATGCAGTGTGTTTATAGATTTATAGATGCATTTAAATCAATACATTTAATCACTGAATGAATGGAATGAAACTTCTGGAACTGAACTTTTGGTTACTTCCACAAGAAAATCAGAAACAGAAATTTTGGAAGCTTCCAAATTATCTTTGTTCCTTAATTATTTATTGGCTAGAACAAGAGTTTTTTGAGAAACCCTCATATGTATTGAGAAAGCACAGCAGGGTGAGATATAGTGAGAGAGATAGAGAGAGAGAGAGAGAGCGAGAGAGAGAGAGAGAGAGAGAGAGAGAAATTCAAAATGAAAGACGTGAGCAGCATCCTCCACCAGTGCATGACAGTGGCTGTTGGATGAGTCAGAATCTCCAGCAGACAGTGCAGCAAAAATATGAATGACAGCCTGCACTACAGAGTCCAACACCACAGCCACTCCATCATCTAATATCTAGGGACATTTACAGCTCCATCTCTGTTTCTCTCTTACCCTCTCCCCAATCCCTGCGCCCGACTCTCCTGTGTCAACCACACACCACTTCCTGCTTCCTGCTTCCTGACCCCTGACCTCCCATTCTGGCTCTCAGCTGACAATGGCAATAAGGAGACAGTTACCCTGTTCGCGGAGAGCAGCGTGATTATGAGGCCGCTCTCCTATAGTCTGCCTCGGCCCCTGTGCTTTTTTACCTCATCTCTCCCCAACTTTGAAAAATGAGGAGCTAATAAGGATCATATTAAAAGCAAATAGAAATGCCAGATTAGATTTACTCAGCCTCGCTTGTGACTCATAACAGCTGGGATGGCAGGGTTCTGCCAGAGGTGTGGGTCATGGCAGCAGATATGAGGGCACTAGCCTGCCTCACAGGTGAGGGCGGCCGGGCACATTATCCACAGGCTTAATTAAGATGAAGCACAGAGTCCTGTGTGCCAGATAAATAAATACAGAAGACCTTTCTGGTAACGGCAAGGTGACATTAAACTCAATTTACAACTCTTTTAAAAGTGTCTCTGTGTTTTTTAAGAGCATATACATGGTATTGCATAGAGCATATTATCAACTTGCGTATAGATATTAGCTAAAGGCAAAAATAAATAAATAAATACAAATAAATAAAAGATGTTCAGAACACAGTGTTTGCTGTTGCGTTCTCTGTACAAATCTTTTATCCTGAAATTACATTTCTCACAGATCAATGCATGATTATTACAGTTTCATTCCTATAATACGAAATTCATGGTATCCCATAAAGCCTTATTGTAATATGTTCACATTCTCTGTACAATAGTTTATACAAACACATTGACTTCTCTTGTTACTGTGAGCTCTCGGAACTGAGGACATGAAAGTTGTGTTCAACAGTATGTACTTCCTGATAGGACTCATTTTTTCATCATTATGTACTTCCTGTAACAGAGCACACTGTCATTATTACATTACATGGCATTTAGCAGACGCTCTTATCCAGAGCGACGTACAACAAAGTGCAAATCAAACACAAGAACAAGTGCAAAGAGGACCTGAGAGGACAGTACAGTTCCGAGTCCTAGAGTAAACATACAGAAAATCAGAACCCTTGAAGAGTGCAATCAACTTTCAAACTAGCATACCACAGTAAGTGCCATTACATCCCAGACCCAGACCCAGTAGTGTTAATTTCCTTTTAGTTTACTGTGATATCACAGATATTCTGTGGTGTTAATCTCCTGTTTCTTAGTTTACTGTAATATCTCAGATATTCTGTAGCGTTAATTTCCTGTTAGTTTACAGTGATATCACATATATTATGTAATGTTCATTTCGTGTTAGTTTACTGTGAAATTCCTGTTAATTTGATTGCTGTGATATCACATATATTATATAGTGTTTATTTCCTGTTTGTTCAATTGCTGTGATATCACATATATTCTGTAGTGTTAATATCCTGTTACTTAGTTTACTGTGACATCACATATATTCTGTAGTGTTTCTTTCCTGTTTCTCATTTTACTGTGCTATCACATATATTCTGTAGTGTCCATTTCCTGTTTCTTAGTTTTCTGTGATATCACAGATATTCTGTAGTGTTAATTTCCTGTTTCTTAGTTTACTGTGATATCACAGATATTCTGTAGTGTTAATTTCCCATTTCTTAGTTTACTGTGATATCATAGATATTCTGTAGTGTTAATTTCCTGTTACTTAGTTTACTGTGGTCCGTACTGTTTATTACCTGTCTCTTGGTGTGTTGTGATCTCAGACTCAGACGCTCAGCCCAGTGAGAGAGCTAAAGCTGAAATGGGTACAGAGCACCAGAAGAAGAATAACATGACATGACATTGTCACATCGTATCTCAGTCCTCCAGGCCTGCCTGGGGGCTCAGGACAAACACCATTACAGCGGCAGAGACAGGGGAAAGACAGCGGATAACCCTGTCCTTCTCCTCTCTCTATCCCAAGCTCGCATTCCTGTTATCGGAAAACTGCCTTCAATGCAGGCCATATTACAGTTATATGTTGTTAAGCATAACTCCCTGCAAAATATAATAATAATAATAATAATAATAATAATAATAATAATAATAATAATATAGATGATTATAACTACTTTATAAAAACCCTTATTGCAGTGTTATATACGTTTATATAAAAGCCTCATCAAGTTTCAAGTGCTTATCGGAGCTTAAGCCCATCAATGTGTTTTCGGTTTCTAATCAACTGCCTCTGAAAAGATACAACCATATCAGAAGCTGTGGGGAAGTATGTTGTTCCTGATGATAAGCTTTAAAGCCATTATCTCCCTCATGTTGAAAACCAGAAACAACTATCAAAGCCACGAGCCATTTAAAAGCAGAAGCACAATAGGCCTGAAATCAATAGTAAAGACAGCCTCCTGCTTTTGTGTGATAGCTCTGCTAAAGCCATTTTATCAATGAAAACTGAGTCTGAAGGCGAGACAAGGGCAGTGTTCACTTAGCGAAAGAATGACACCATCTCAACAGCTTTGGCATTTCCCATAATGCAATGTGCCCCCACCAAAGCGCTGAGCTCGGGCTGTTTCCAGTCCAGCGTTGTGTTACCACTTAACTGATTTGAACTTGTCCCTGCTCTGAATCAGTGCCCATTTTGAATTACTCCCTGTTCTGAATCCAGCCCCTATTTTGAATCAGTCCCCATTTTGAACGGGTCCCTGTGGATTTCCCTGGTGCTGTGATGTCTCCATCCTACAGTACTCTTCTCCTCGCATTGTGCCGGTACAGGGCACTCAGCTTTTATGAAGCTCCATTTCCTGTACACTATAAACCACACAATACTTTTTTATCTTCTTCGCTGGAATAAAATGAATGAAAAAATCCATAAGTCAGATAAGAAAGAAGACTCAAAAGAAGTATCTTGGATATGTCTAAAAGTGAAATATTTATTTCTGTGTGGGAAGAAGGAGCTCAGACTCTCTTCCTTTTCTTATGATTTGGGAGCAGCAGTGCGACCATATATATAAAGTTAGGACAATAGTTGTGCAGTACACACACATCCACTTACCTAGATAACCTTACATAGACTGGCCCATCTGTACTCTCTGTTTCAGTAGCTTTCAATGTCAACAAATAATAATCACAATCCCGGTGCTTTAACAACATTATTAGCACTAACAACAGTGGCTTTTGCAAATCAAGCTACATCTGTCTATAACTACAGTACTTACACAGCAATCTTTTAATCTGGGCATAACTGTTTATGTTATCTTTACTGTGTATTGTGTGGGCTTAAACTTCCTGCTTATGTTGTTTAAAAAGACATTAGAGTCCGAGGTATCATTTGGCAAAATAAAAGTATGAATAAATAATTTCTACAGTCATACTTTCAATTGTATTTAATTTTTCCATTCATACATTTTCACAATAGAGAGGCACAATGGCATCTGACTCTTTAGCTGTTTGTTTAATTGAGTTAGAGAACTATCAAGCTGCTAGGATGAATTTAATCAGTGTAACGGCACATGTTAAATGCCACAGAAGAAATGGCTTTGACTTGAAGCCTCAAAGTGTTTGTAGTAATGTACGGAGTGTTTAATTTCGTCTGTAACAAGATTTACTTAAATTAATTCATATTGAGAGCCATGCTTTGTTTTAGACTCTATATTGCATTGATAGAGACTCTATTTCACAGCTTGTTTACTTCACTGAAACAGTTTTTCATTTAGTCCCCAGTTTATTCACTTATGTGTCTAGAACATTAAACTGAAGGTGAGTTTAGGACCACAGACCCACACCAAGGCACAGCCATCTTATCTTCAATGCTCAGATTTAAATTGGAACTGAAAGAAATTATGAGAAAGTTACCTCCCAACCCAGAAAGGAGGGGGAGGGGCTGTTGCTTGTTTTGGTATTTATTTCAGACTCTTAATAGAATTTTAGCTACACAGAAAATCAATTATACCAAAAAGCATTTCAAAAGCGAGACAGTTTCATAAAGCGGCTCTACAGAGATGTGATTATAATATAAAAGCTGCTGGTGGTACATGCGGGTACTGTGAGCACTGCTTAAGGAAAGTATTTTATTTGACTTTTTATATATTTTTATCTATAATCCAGCGCCCAAAGGCTGCTGCAGCCCTGCACTAGAGCATAGTGCAGTATAACGCCGGGGAGCTGGGGCCTGAAGGTTGCAGGCTGACCCCTAGGCAGCTGCTGTTCTCATGAGAAAATACCAGTGATATCCACCTGTATGATTTCATACAATGCAACAATGTACATCCATACAGTAACAAGGTGAGGATCAATGACAGCTATGTTTTGCTGCTTAGTCTTGGTTTCACAGTAATGGATGTTTCAGTGACAATAATTCAGCCTGTAGTCTTGTGGCTAAGGTACATGACTGGGACCCGGAAGCTTGGTGGTTCAAGATCTGCACAGCTGTTGGGCCCTTAAGCAAGGCCCTTACCTCTGGATTGCTCCTAGAGGATTTTCCCCTGCTTAGTGTAATCAATGGGAAGTCGCTTTGGATAAAGGTGTCAGCTAAATAACACAATTATTAGAATAGTTATTACAATAACCACAGCACATTGTTTAGTGTGAGACCAGCCCTGACAGACTATCACATATGCCTGTTAAGAGAAGATGAGGCCTTGACTACAAATGCATCCTGTAGCACTGTGAGGCACTGATCAGTGTGCCGATGGGAACACACGTTACTGTACCGCACTCTCACAGATGAAATGCAGGCTTTAAATCTCATCCCAGCAAACTCAGAGCGTAATGAAAGAGAGGGAGCGGAAGAGGGGATCGTCAGACGGTGAATGCGGTGTGACAGCCCTGCCGACGGGGAACGCTGAGGGTGTTTATTTCTCCGGGCAGCCGTGCCAGGAGCCTGATTTCAATATTCACTACATCCCAGCGTTCCCAGGGAAACCGGGAGCTAGGAGCTAGAGCGCTGTGGAATTGCGGAATTACTTGGGAAATTGAACAAGAGCACTGTGGAAATAGAGGAAATGCGAACGCAGACGTCAACAATGATGAGAGCCTCTCAGGACTGAGCGTCGCCGCGGGGAGGACGCAAAGCATGATGGGACTGGGAGCAAAGAAACACACACATGGGAGAATATCAGAGAAATCAGTCACCTATTCTGTTGCCACGGTACAGTTGTATCTTTATGGATCATGAGCCTGTGCCCACAGATTCTGCTCAGAGGGCTGACCTTTAGTCTAGTAACATCATCTCTTATGCAACACTAGAGGAAATATCACTTTACGTAGCAATATAGTATGTTACGTCATCCTTTGTAAAGCATCGCATTTTGGCTAATAGGTCATCTATAGCAATGCTACACTGTTTCTGTGTTGCCACACTTGGATTAGACTGTATGCATGCATGCTTTCATTAAAGTACGGCTGATATGTCATACTTTAGGTGTCCCTTCCCAGCAAAATGAGATGTCCTCGGTCCACACTGGCCCAGCCAGAACTCGGTTCTGATTGGCACTGGTCACTGCACTAAGGACTAACTAACTTTCAGTAGTCGATGTTCAGTGTTTGGCAAACTTAATTTAAAACAAGAAAAATCTAACTCTCTAATATTAGCTCATTTTAATTGTGTATTGCCATGAGGTATTTTTGTAAAACATAATGTAGAATTCTCTGATAAATAGATGTTGAGATGACATCTGATAAAAGTCTGTATCACCTACTGTACTAAACACATTATAGTTTAATTAACCTTCATTTATCTCTCGATCGTGATTTCTGTACAGATAAACTCCTATTCAATGTCCTTGTTGGGGACCATAACGCATCAATTGACCAAACAAACAAAAGAAAATCCTTGGCCAAGCCAATTACGTTATCTACAGTTCTGCACACAGTCGCAGAATGATCTGCCTTATTGGAGAAAGGCTTCAGTTTGTAAAGGAATTTGGTCCTTTCAGGACATACTCGCCTGTATGGCACAGATACATATTACATTACACTCTATGTGGCAGGCACTTGTATCCACAGCAATGTACAATAAGTGCCTATCAAAGGTTGTTGCAACAAGTACAGAACTCAGGTCGGGTAAGGTCCAATTCTCAGAAAAAAAGTTATCCTTGGCCACAAACATCAAGTATAGTTCACACAGGGTAAGCATAGTCAGTAAAGTAATGTCAAATAATAAACTAAGAGTGAGGCATGATTACAAGAGATACAACAAGATGAAGATACAACAGCAACATGGAAGTGCTAGAAGATCAATGTTACTGGAGGCCTACAGGACCCAGGGCAGCACCTGTGCCTGTTCCGCAGACAGGAAGGTCTACAGGACCCAGGACAGCAGCTGTGCCTGTTCCACAGACAGGAAGGTGAACAGCAATGACTTCACACAGACAGGCTCATCTGAAGTTGATCGATCGTTAATCAGTCCGAGTGATGCTAATCTCATGAAGAGAGAGTTTGTGCTCTTGTGATCTCTCCCTATGACATTCAGTAATCACACGGATACCTGTAAACTATTTGGCAAAGCCATACGTACAATGTATACACTTGTTCCTTACGCATTTTTTGTCCAACACCAGGAAATATTAAATGGCCACATACATTTTCAGTGTTTCTGCACCTAATGCAATCACCACCGAGGATGGGCCCACCCAACACAGTGCCACACCTCTGCTAAAGTGAAATAATAAATAAGCAAATCAATCAATCAACCAATAAATAAATAATGGTTTACCTGTTACTATGAATGAAGATTGTTCCATTTTCCTCTCATGCCCACCTTTAAATGACCACAAGCTTCTACAATTGCAGTTTGACAACTTACCAACCGTTCCAATCAGTCAGAATCATAAATCAGCACATATTCCAGGAGACAGTGGAAACCTGGTGCCATAATGGCCGCTGAGCCACAATTGCTCCTGAGCCGTAATGGCTGCCATCCAACAGTTGCATTGCCTCTGAGACAGGCTTCAGGACTGTGCTCACAGGGCATGTGTACAAAGGTACTCACCACTCTGAGAATTCTGCTGCCTTTCAGCCATGTCTTCAGTCTCCAGCTAATCGTCTCCACTCAGCATATTAATCCTGCAACAAAAGAGCCACAGTTTCCACAGACCAGTCTTTGCTCTCTCAAAGGATAAAGTAATGAAGCAGAAGTCTGTAAAAGTTTTATTCTTGGACTTAAAGGTGTCTGAAGTGCATAACATGTGAATGTAAGAGCCAATAGGAGTTCTACTTCAGAGAGTAAATCTACAAGATGCTCCAACAAAGGTTTGTACATACATTACATTACCAGGCCCATGTACATGGTCATATCTCATACATACACTATCATGTGTCACACACACCTCGGGTTCATGAGTTTATTAGCTCTCAGAGCACTCATAGTGCTCTCTGGTTGTTGGGAAGTTAGGAAGTTAGGGTTGGGAAGTTAGTTAGGGCAGAGTACTACACCCTGAGAGCGTGCATTGGACACTCCAACTGAAGAGACATTTTAGCCCCCCACTAACCCAATGACAAAATTTAACTGAGTAGGATGAAGGTATCTACGTGACTATCCTTCTGGTGTTGCTGAAAAGACATCTGTGTGGTAAAACATGTGTGACTGCTATGTGGAGAGACAGGGGTAACACTCCAACTTCCACTTTATTCTGGTACGGGCTGACCAAGAATCTCCAAAATATTGCCTATATATCAACCCTCATTTAATATATCTGACTCCAATTTAAGAATTCAGTTTTTAGTTATATCAAATTTTGGTAGATTTGTTATTTATAATTGAATTGCTAAAGGAATCCTGTACTGTTACTGCCCTCTGAACTGTTAACGGCATGTCACATCAGCCGTTATATGCATGACTCCAAGCTGGCTAGATGTCTGTGTTATCTCAGAGGTTGTGTAGGACGCTACTTCTTTAGCTATGGACGTTAGCACCCCGAGGGACCCAAAAAGGCAAACATTAGCTATGTGCTTTATAGTCACAGAATCAGAGGAAGTCATCCAGCCACCTGTTGCCCGACCAGTGAGGTTATCGTCATTCATAAATTACCTGATATCTGAGAGCTCTAGAATGCTTGAATCATAGGAGCTTTTCATAGGGAATATATGTACACACCCGAGGCTGAAATGTGTTTCATGATCAGATCTCATTCAGATCTGAAAGACAAACTTTCACCAACCAAGCTCATTATTAGGACCATCCAGTCAACATTTCTCCTTAACTTTAGATCACAAGTGTGTAGTTCAAGTGTGTGTTTTTAAATCAGACAAAGGCAGGCAAGTAGAAACATCTCCAAAATGAACTCTTTAAAGGGTGCATTCACATGTAAACATTATTTTGTTTCATTTTCAGTCACAGTCACTTACAAAGTGAATTCAGAGCTGGATACATTAACCAATTATATGTGTGAAGGAAAGCACACTTAAATGTTCTTTTAAATAAGATTAAGAACAGGGCGCTGATCTCATACTGAACATCGCGTTCGCTGCAAAAACAAGGTTACAGGGGCTGGACAGCAAGCAGTAGATCACTGACACCATCGCCTTCCTGTCTATAAATTTAATTAGAAACATAACCTCAGCACAACACATGACAATACACCTGTTTTATGTTTTTATAGGTAATGCGTTTAAAGAGATGAGTCACAACATCAATGCTTCTCTTTGACCCTGCAAAGTCTTGAGTGAATTATCGAGATGCTTGCTGTAATGTCAACATTAATTCCTAAATATTTTTTTTGCACTGATCTCCAACCGAAGAGGAAAACTGTGTTGAACTCCCCAGGCCACTTATCACCTTATTTTCCCACTGAACATCCTGCTCAGTACACTGTCTGCTGCAGGTGTGCCTTGCGATTCCTTATTAGCCGAGCTTGGCCCATTAGCACATTAGCGGCATGTAAAGGTGGCTATGTACAAAAAGCTCCTGTCGGACAGGTCAGGGGAAATGGTAGGTGAGAGTGACTGATGAAAAGGTGTGTTCAGGGGGTCACAGCTGACTGGAGGACACCCGGCCCCTCTCTCTCACTCTCTCTCTCTCTCGCTCTCTCTCTCTCTCTGTCTGTTTCTCTCCTCTCCCCCCCCCCCCCCAACCCTCTTCGTCTCTCTCTCTGGTGAAGAAGGTAATCTCCTATAGACCTCTTTAATACAGATGAGGGCAGCTGGTGCTGAGATCTGATTCCAGCCCAGCTCTGATAAAGGATGAACAGGATTTTACTGCAGGTCCGGCCCAGCATTATACTGTAACACCTTCTCCACACCCCACGTGCCCGTCATCGCGGTAACGACCAATCCCACTTCACTATGTTTACCGTCTTTAAAGAAGCTGTGTGTGTGTGTGTGGCTCCACCTGACACACTGAACACGGCATGCTCTGTGCTCTTCAGGGTCACTCTTCCATGAGCTGGAGTGAAGAGAAACACCACTCCCATAACCTCCGCTCGGGCGACACCAAGCCTAACCCGTCACACACTCCAGCTGGGGGCAGCAGATTGATTCCTGGCCATTGTTCATTTCATTCAGCCACTCCAGCTGCACGTTATTTCATCATTCTGCCATTTTACAGATGGCTCTGCTAGTCTGAGTTGACTCTATAGTACCAGGCGTCAGCTACAGTAAAAACCCTAGCTGTTCAAATCAGTTTTTTATACACCAGAAGGGGCATTTTTGTCAGACTGGGGAATGCTTTGTGTTGGATTCGGGGGTAAACAGTTTGGAACAGGACAGCCAGGGCCGGAAGGAGCTAGTCTCATATATGATGCTTGGGGTCAAACAGTAGACAAGACACTCTGATTTATTACCAGGGCTCCATTAACAGAAAGTCTAAATCTTCTCATCCAGAGAAAGAAAGAGATAAAGAGAGAGAGGGAGAGAGATGGAAGGAAAGAGAAATAGATAGAGACAGGGAGGGAGAGAAGCTCATGGTAACAAATGAGAAGTCAAAGATGAATCACATCAGTCTGCCAATTCAGAGACTGAAACCTAGAGATGTCAGCACTACCACACGGAAAGAGATATCACTACAGTCACATTGGGGGAGATATCACCACAGTCACACTGAGGGAGATAGAAGCACAACCACACTGAGGGAGATATCACCACAGGCACATTGGGGGAGATATCACCACAGTCACACTAAGGGATATATAAGCACAACCACACTGAGGGAGATATCAGCACTACCACACTGAGGGAGATATCAGCACAGCCAGACTGAGGGAGATAGCAGCACTGTCATATTGAGGCCAATATCAGTACTACCACACTGAGGGAGATATCAGCACAGCCACACTGAGAGAGATATCAGCACTGCCACACTGAGGGAGACATCAGCACTGCCACACAGAAAGATATCAGCACTGCTACACTGAGAGAGACATCAGCACTGCCACACTGAGGGAGATATCTGCAAACCACTCTGGAGCATGATCATGCTTATTCACCATTGCTCTGGGATTGGCTATAGCATCATCATGCTCATTCACCACTGTTCTGCAATTGGCTGTAGCGTCATCATGCTCAATTACCATTGATCTGTGATTGCCTGTCATCATGCTCCGGTACTCTCATTTTTGGTTGTCCTGAAATTATTCCGTTATTTCACTTATTCAAGGCTCCTCAAACTGTGCTCTACAATTACAGCAAGTGACAGTTTTAGAACTAGAAGTTTCAAACACAATTAAAAAATTAATAGAAAAATAAATCAAATTTCCCTTGCATGAAAATGGTTTTGATCATGACAAAATAAATAAATTGCCAAGGAAAATGCCTAGATTCATTGCTATTTGAGGTAGAACTGAATTTAAGTATTAATCTTTTCTAAGATTTACAATATTTATAAGTCCACACAGAAATTTTTGTCAGTTTAAAGTGAAGTCTGAGAGTGTGCATGTCACTCGTATAAAGTAGACTTTAATTAGTTTTGTGTATTGATCACCACAATCAACTCCTTAAACTACATTAGCACAAAAATCCTAATTTATGCTGCATGTTTGATTCAAAGATAAGAACAAACTGTTGGAGTTTGTGCAAGAAACCTATGATATAATGCCTGATAGGTCAGACTTTCCTTTTTATTTTATCTTAATCCATTATGCAAATATCTGAACTAGCATTCAAAAGAATAAATATTAACATAAAAACCAATTACTGCTCTTACAAACAGATAAAATATATTAATAAATAGAAGTAATTAACATGTACCCTGTCGCATGCCCCCAGATGCACACCCATCAAAACGTTTCCGCGGTTCCACTCGCTAAGCCTGCTGGGAAGGATTAGGAGGCACGGAGCACGTCCAGTCGAATTACCCACAATCCCACAGCGGCACCCATTGTGCGCGCTTGACGGGTTTCGGAAAAAAGAGAAAGAGCCCAGAATGCAATGCTGCGTGTGCGTGAAGCGGAGCCATTAAAACATACATTAGCACAGAGCCACGATGCAGCTTTGGGCCAGCCGCAGAGTTCTCAGTGCTGCGCCAGACGCACTAAATTGTTTACGAGGGCATTCACACACCGCACGAATTATAGGCATCGTATGTCTGCATGATTATCCTAAATCAAACTGCTTAAGTGAAAATGTGCTGTCATTTGTGTAAATCGGCCCCCTGTTTTTCTCCTTCAGGGACACATTGCACATGTATGGTGTGTGCCATGGCAATGCACTCATTCTGCTTCCACCATTATCTTCATGGCTGAGTACATATGGAGGTACTGTATGTATGCACAACTAAAGGTTAGGTTAAATCGGGGAATTTTACAGTCAAAATTATGGGGATTTCAGCCAATTGGGCCAGCCAGCAGAGGCAATAAGAAGAAGAAGAAGAAGAAGAAGAAACGGTTCTGATGCCTAAGACAGTGGTGACAGCAAGAAAACATGGAATCCAGAAAAGGGCTAGGAGTGGCAGAGCTCAGGGGACAGCGGACAGAACAAATGGGACAGGCTTTAGATCCAAATAGTTATTTATTCTTACATACTAGTATCTGATGCTAAATTAGCCTAAATTGGCATCAGAATCATTGTGGATAAGTAATGAGTCCATTTTAGGTCCAGAAGGTGATTCTCTGGAATTGTACTGAGACAGTTACAGAAACGACACTGGTGTAAAGCCTATTAAATGTGCTAAACTTCTCAAATTTGAAATGTAATATCTGAGCAGATTTGCATATCTCCGAGAGAGGCTTTCCCATTGCTCAATTATAGACCAAATTGCGCTCTTCCGCTTGAAAGCCCCACTCAAATGAAACGGCTGTTCGCTGGAGGAGTGTTGAACCCTGGAAGAATGTGTGTGTGCCTAGTCTGGGGTGACATGTTGAGGAGTCCCTCTCCCTCCTGGGTCCTTTAAAAGTCTGGTAGATCATTGTGTCACCCTGGCCTTCTCTTTCCCCTGAATGCTCACACAGCATGTTGAGTTTCACAGTGAGGAAACACGACTACTCTGGATGACACAACAGCAACAGGAAACAGGAAAATCTACAGGTTAAAGGCCCACACACCAATTTTTCATGTTTATGAGCTTTTCATATCATCCTGGAGCTTTCCATTTGTGTTTTGATCCAAGTAAAACAATTGCAATTTTGGTATGCATATTTTAGAATCAAATAAAATCAAATTTTTCTCAAGCTGTTTGTAAAACTATTTCCCACATGACATATGTTTTTGCATAATTATTGGATTACGTTACTGAATTTTAACACAGAGAGCTGACCACAGGAAGTGGAGGAGGAGGGAGAATTGGGCTCTGGGGTCAGGGTTAGAGTCTACGTCACTGCGTTTTAGATACTAAACCAGGAAGAGAAAGCTGATGCGTTCTGCCATCTGTAGCTTGTTTGCCAAGATTACATGAACACTTGTTCTTCACTTCTATAAACATTTGTCTTCAGCTTTAGCCTGGATTTAATCAATGTCCATCCTTATTGTTAGATTGGCTCTGGGGAAAGTGGGACAGGAATGTGAGTGTATATCCCTGTGCTACACCCAGGCGTGCCATCTGTAAGGGTAATTTTCTTAATTGATTCTTAATTGACAATGTGTGTTAACATAAAGACAATCATGTGATTTTATTATTTATTCGTATTACTATTCGACCACTTTCTGAATTAAGTTCTTCTCTTTCTCTGTCTCTCTCCCAGCAGACAGACAGCCTTTGACCTTAATGTCTCTGCTTCTTCTAGAAGCGGGTAGCTAGCACATTCTGGTCTTACAGGTCAACAAGGGGTATTCAGAAGACAAAATACTGATAAATGTTCTTGGCCAGCTTCATGTCTTTTTTGTTTTGCTGAAGCCCCCCCCCCCCCTTCTGGAAAAGTGTGTATAAGAGTCTTACTATGTCTGATTCAAATCAGAAAGCCGGTAAGCTTTTTCACTTTGCTATTTCTTTGCAAATAAATACAAACGTTAAACTCAAGTATAGCTATCATTGTTTTTACTGGGATCTGTTTCATCGATGCTCACCTGTGAAATTTTAAAAAGGGCATTTTTCCCTAACCCGTCCAAACAGCCTGAACAGGAGAGGGAGGAGAGTGGTTTTGCACAGTAATACAATGGCCCCTGCGAGGACCATGCAGCCCGTTACTTTAGCGCCGGATCCGCGATGTCACAGAGCGTCATCAATCTGGGACTCGTATGTGCTGTTATTGCGTAATTAGCCTTTAGTAACCCCACATAAAGTTTTGACAGATACTGGCAGTCATAGATCTGAGAGCGTTCCAGATGATTCCCAGAAAATCTACCATGTAGATAATGCAGTGATGTGAATATCTGAAGAATAATACTGTAACACAAAACTATAACATGAGTGTTGTTTCCACAGGATAAAGATGCGGGTGTGTTTCATAACATGCCCTTGGTGACAGTGAGGAATACTGCATATTCAGTACCTGTAAAAATAATGGTGGTTTAAACTAACCTTTATGGTCATCCGAATTATGCCGGTTATCAGTCTTCTTTTCTCATGTGAGATTTATTGCATAATATCATTTCAAAAGGGAACCACCGCTGGTGGATAAACCAAAAGTATCTTGTTTGGTTTCTGTTTCAAAATTCACCTTTTTGTTGTTATTGTTGCCATAAGTAACATGTAGCTGAGTAACATGATTGGAACACGTAAGGTTGGTGGTTCAAGCCCCATTGCCACCACGATAAGATCTGCACAGCTGTTGAGTCCTTTAGCGAGGCCTTTAACCACGCATTTCCCCCTGCTTAGTCTAATTCACATTGTAGTATATGTTTTTAAACAGTGTGCCAGACTTGTGTGTGTAAACAGGGTCGAACAGTGCTGTATGGGACAGGTTTGGCTTAGGCTCTTCTCTCCATCCAGGGGTGTGAGTTTAACAGTCAGAGGTTTGGTTTGAAACCAAGGCCTTCAGCTGACTGCAGACACATTAATGCAAATCATCGCACATGAAAATCACAGCCGTGGATAGCACAAACAGCCAAGGGTGGAGATTTGCATTAATGTGCTCACATTCAACCCGATGGCATTATTTTAAACAAAAACCAGTGAATTAAAACCACACCCCTGGACAGCGAGAACTGGCATCTGCCCATGTAAGATGGGGGGGAAGATTTTATTTTCATAAAGAAAAGATTCCGAAGATATTCTTAATTCACCATTCTCCACATTATTTTTATTCATCTATGTTCTGTTTTCCTCTGGTGGTTCTGTTTTAAATGATTTTCCAATCGAGCTCAGACTGTTTCCCGATGCAAGGCTGGTGACAGAGTTAGACAGAATGAGATTTGTGTGTTCTGTCGGTTATCTGCACTCCACAGTCGCACAGTATCCAAGTCCAATCCACCACCTAAATGTCAGAAGCCACCCGGAGTATGAACCTGGCTATAAACGCTTAAAACTGTATTCATACCAAAACCAGCACATATTGGGCTTTCAAAACAAAACTGTTTAGTATCGATTGTCATTTGTTTCATTTTCATTTACAAAGAAGAGGCGCTACAGAAAATCAATGTGCCTCTGAGTCCCTGTCGCAGGTGCGATTGGAGGGCCATGCGGGGGGCAGGAAGACATTTCGATGAGACAAACCGGCTGAAGATATATAAATTATTATTGATCCCCCTGACACATTCAACTGCAGAATGACGAACAAGCCGACCCTGCTTCTCGTGTTAGTCTCATGATTTTGTGCTATAAAATATAGTGTCATTTTTATAGCTTGTTGCTATAATAAATCTTATAAAATGTCATCAAATCCAAATCTTTCATTGCTTTTCATTATACGAGCGGCAGGTTTAGCGGCATGCACTCAATAAGTGCGTTTATTTCCAAGTGGTGGTTTATGTCAGAACCCACAGTGTGACACCTGAGAAGTCAAATCAACTGTGGCTTAATCAAAAGAGAACACTTTGAGAGGAATGAGAGGGCTATACTATAATATTGGCTGTACAAACTGGCCATCTAATCAGTTAACTAACTAAATAACTAACAAACTCACGGATTGGGAACACACTAAAATAGCACAAACTGTTGTTTTGTTTAACTATTTGGTAATCACATACTAGATGACATAAACACCCGGGTGGCTAATCGCACAATAGAAGTTATCACGCAGGTGGCTAATGCTAACACTAAAGAACAGTAATGTCATTGTCCAGAAGAGCCTGTAGGCAGAGGAAACACTGAATCTGTGTGTTTGTTATTCTCCCGCAGTGTGCGGTAGTTCCGGGGCTTTGTGCCATGCTCTGGCTTAAAGAATCAATTGCCTGTCAGTCCTCTAGCGTGATGTCATTACACGCATCACACACAAGCTGGGACCAGCGGCATTTCCCTAAGGGTTAGGATCATATGTCACCCACATATGATGGGAGAGCTCATAATCTCTGCACTGCTATTTATTACACCTACAGCAGGGATAGCTCTCAGAAAAGATAGAAATATGACAATATGCGATGAAAGCCCTAGTATGCATAATAACAACAAGAACAACAAGAACAATAATAATAATAATAATAATAATAATAATAATAATAATAATAATAATAATAATAATAGTAACAATAGTAATAATAATATTTCTTATTAATGTTTTATTATTATTACTATTTTAATGCAATGAAAGCACCAGTATGACAAATAATAATAATAATAATAATAATAATAATAATAATAATAATAATAATAATAATAGGTGGAGAGGTGTTGTAGATGTTTATTCTTGGCTGATCTGAGGGGTGTTTATATGAGAGCGGTACTGGAGGTGAATAACAGGGCTGTTCCTAACCATGTGACCATGCCTGTTCCCAGTTTTCTCTGCTTACAATTGAGATACCAGCCTTGGCATTCCCAGGCATTCCTGGTGTAATTACCTCCATCCAGGCCTCTCACTGCACTCTGATTGGAGCAGAGCTGTCATTCCTGGTTTTTATCAACATGAACATCAACATGCTGGAATCCTCACAATCTGGTGACAGGAGATGTCTCCACCACATTCCCAAACGAATGGAATACCGGCAAGCTCCTTCCCATTCCAGGAGAAGGTTTACTGGAAAAGCCTCTGACAGTTTATCTGTCCTCCATATGCATTTTACATTCCATTCAGCCATTAAACCTCTGAATCCAGCCACAAACTGACTTCGTTTTTTTTTCCTCCCTCACACGTTATGAGCCTTTCTCACTTCATCATGCATAATGTATCTCTTTAGCCGGGGCTGCTCAGAAATAGCCAGACAGGTGTGAATGAGGGGGGTGAACGGTGATAAGCAGGGCCTCGGGTAACGGGCTGGCAGCTGAGCAGGTCCGGCGAAGGAAATCTGCACACGTCTCCACACATCCTCTCATTGGAGGAAACGTCAGAGAGAGACCAGAGTAATATATCCCTCTGTGAGCAGCACATTTCTTTCTGAATTTTATCAGATGAGGGAAGTATTGGAAACTTCTCGCCAGCCGAGATTTGGTGATTGGCGATATGGAAAATGACAACGACGACAAAAAGGACAGGGAAATTAAATTGTTCGGGCGCCGGGGGTGCATTAAGTTCTGATCCGCTGCCTCGCCGTGTCAATCTGGCACGCCCGGAGGTTTCCTGTCGAGTCTCCTTCCCGTCAGGGCCGGGAAGCCTTATGAAACGCGCCGTTCTCTCCGCCTGCAGTCAGTAAACGCCACGTCCCGATTTCGCATTTTCGGAGACGTGAGCCAAGCCACGCGGTTTAGGTCAGCATCAATTCCCCGCAGTTCCCTTCAAGTTTGTCTGCAGCCTTTGACCGGAATGAAAAAATAAAAGATAAAATAAAAAATAAAAAAGTGCAGATTCCTCATTTTACCCCCGTGCTGTGAACCTCCTCTCGCCTATAAAACAGTGTTTCTGCAGAGTCTGAAACCCGCACTACCATCTTCAAACGCTTATGAAATCAAGCTCTTCAAGAATTATTATTTATTCTTCACAAACACAGTTCAGCAAGCTCAGCAAACACTAAAACTAACTCCCAAAACTGGATTTGTGCAGAAAAAGTGTACATTTTGCATTTATTTGTAAAAGTTAAGGGAAAATGTTGACTAGATACTGTACAGGTCTGAGCATCACTAAATGTGTACTGTATCTTAAAGGAAAGCCAAAAACTGTGTTACATTTCTGAAAGCTAAAACCGAGGCTCTGATTGGCTAACTTCAGACATGTTATGCTGCTTGGCCACTTGGGGTGACTGATGTCATCACCATCATCATTATGGCCAAATGCTTGGTACACACAAACACACAGACATTATGTTTTATGGTCAGTGTGTTAACCTTGTGGCTAGAAAGGGTGATTTTGAAAATTACCATAATTACATGAACATGTTATTGCGTAACAAGATGTAATGGCCATAAGTAATTATCCATAGTGAAATATCCATAATGACATAGTTCCAATATAATTAGAAAAATATTATATTGTCTGCTATAAAACCATTAAGAATACAAAATGATTCAAAACCTTCCTCTCAAGATTGCTGCAGTACTAAAATGTTTCAGTCAGTGAGCAATCCTGATGAAATCAAATTAAAGGAAGTAATGCACATTCTGCAAAGGTCATGTGTGAAAAGGGAGGGCAGAATGCCAATGTGCTAGTGGTTGTGCCCATGGTTCATCAAAGCTAACAGGATTTTAGCATCTCCTTCCAGGAAAAAACAAACACTAATTTTGACTACAGTCTCATCAGTGGTCAATTGACCCCACTTTGTAGTGATGGAACTTTTCCTGTTGAGCTTCCTGAACTCTTCAGCCCAGAGAGAATAGGGTTTTCCCTAAAGTGATACTGGGCCTTTGAACAATTATGACCACTTAGCGACACATTGGAAAGTATTTGTGTGGTACTTGCCAATAACAAATTGGATAGTTATAACTTATTTTGTTCATGTTTAGAGTTATTTTCTATACAAACACAGTTTGGCAGGTTCAGATTTCTAAGAACATAATATAAATTACCATTACCATATCTAATACTTTGTTAACAGGGCTTGCAATCCAGCAAGTCTATCTTCACCTGCATTGGCAAGACGTTTCTGTATTATTTAATGTACAGTATACAGTATGTATTTCTGGAAGCTTAGTGACCATATTGATCTTCTTCATATGTTGGGGTTCAAAGAGCATTTTGCTGGATGCTCTATAAATGCCCAATGCCCAATGCCTGAAGGAATGTCTTCATGACTTACACTTAAAGTTTTTAAATGTGGCTTATGTATAAGCATGTATTTTCTTTCTTAGAATGTATGGTGAGTTTTGCCATTGCTAATGTTATTTATTTTTATTTGTATAATCTGTTTGCTCTGAGTCCATCCTGGTTCTGCCGGTGAGATCACGCTCTCACCTAGGACAATGAGCTACATATATCTGCAAGCAGGTTTTTTTTTTTTGTTAGACAGCGAATGTTGTCCAACAAAAATCAACAGCTGTTCTTAATTGACTTGCCTCACATTTGTCTGAAGCCTAGCTTCTGAAGCAGTGCGATTAACAGCCTGGCGGGGAGTCCTGCTATATGGGAAAAGCGTGTCGGATCGACACGCCTGATTCCACAGACGGGCAAACCCTTAATCTCAGAACAGAGTGACATGTGATTAATGGGACCAGTGTTGTAATCTACTGCTCAATGCTGTGTTCAAAGGCAGATCGATAGCAGCCCATCCCTTCCTGTTTGTTCTGCCACCACAAACACCCTCTGTCTTTCAGAGATTCGTAACTGTTTCAGGATTCATGCAGATGGCCTGTTTCTATGCAACTTAAACACAGCCCATCCAAAGTCTTTTAGTATTAGCAGTAGTAGTATTAGTATTTGTAGTAATACATTACATTACATTAATGGCATTTGGCAGACACTCTTATCCAGAGCGACATAGAGTTGATTAGACTAAGCAGGAGACAATCCTCCCCTGGAGCAATGCAGGGTTAAGGGCCTTGCTCAAGGGCCAAACGGCTGTGTGGATCTGGCTACACCGGGGATCTGGATCTGGTTACCCCGGGGATCGAACCATCGACCTTGCAGGTCCCAGTCTTGTACCTTAACCACTACAGTAGTAGTAGTATTAGTAGTAGTAGTAGTAGTAGTAGCAGCCAGCAGTAGCAGTAGTAGTAGTTTTAGTATGGGTGGCATTAGTAGTATTAGTATTTATAGTATTAGAAGTAGCAGTAGTAGTACTAGTACTAGTAGTAGCAGTAGCAGTAGTAGTACTAGTAGCAGTACTAGTAGTAGTAGTAGCAGTAGCAGTAGTAGTTATTGCAGCAGTAGTAGTATCATTCTCAACAAAATTGAATTAAATCTAACAACATCTAAGCTTGCATTTACTTCATTTTTGCTAACAGGTTTAATTGTATCCAGACAATTGTGTGCTGACCCAAAATTGACTGTGCTTTCTAGTAGAATAAATCACGTGTGATTTTGGCATGGCTATATCGGTAAAACGTTTTGCTTATCAAGCCTGCATTCCAGGAAGAACACACCTCGCCTGCTCCACTGCTTCTGTTTTATTGAACCTTAACTTAATTAGGCCGAGTCTCAACCCCACTATCATCAACTTGTAATTGCAGCGCTATAATGACATCATTAGTGCATTATACATTTTCTAATGTTCCTCACAAAAGGACCCTGCTCCCAAAGGGCTCAAGTCTCACATTGCTAACTGCAAATAGCTGTGGGGCAGCCTGTAGCCTCCTAGTGGCTAAGGTACATGACTGGTGCTTCAAACCCCAATGTAGCCACAATAAGATCCATGGGCCCTTGAGCAAGGCCCTTAACGCCACACTTCTCTAGGGGGGATTGGCCCTAGTCAAATTAACTGTAAATCACTTTGGATAAAAGTGTCAGCTGCACTAAAACAAAAACAACACATTTCTGAGTGTGGGGTGGGGTGAAGGTGTCCAGGCTCTGACCTTACCAATCAGCCGGTCTGTTCCCTCTTCCTGTACTGAGTTCACCTGAAAACAACTCAGCTCAGATTGAACACAAACACAAATCCCCCAAAAGCCTGTCCCAGTGGTGTACATGCCAGACTGCAGACAGGGTAAAGACAGGAGTGTACTGTGATGTACTGTGATGAATAATACACCACCTGTATCCCACGCCTCTCCCGCACAGAGACGCTCATTTGCAGAAGGTCCGAAGACGAAGACGGAAAAGAAGATGAAAATGATGAAGAAGATATTTCGATCAACCAACCAACCAACCAACCTAGTTTTGTACAGCAAGACTGACAAGCTGTCACACACTGCATCTGACCAGGCAAGGCTTAACAATTAAAATACCTTGTCTGCAAGTTTGTATTCCATTGCCTTTTGTGTTGTGTACATGCCATGAAACCTCAAGAAAAAAAAGCAGTACAAATATAAATCCTTTTTAAGCATAAATACTACTTTAATATTTACCTTAAAATCCCACTTGCTATAAAAAGTAGACAGTAATAAGTCGAGCACACTGCTTGGTGCGTTTGCCTCGGTGTGTCCTTAATGGTAGATCTAAGGAGAGATTTCCCTGATCGCCCCCACCCGCGCTGCCTGGAGAGACAGAGTCATCATGGTGGAACGGGGAGGGAGCTACGGCTGAAAGACCCTTCGCCCTTTTCACTGCCAGGCTCTGGAGATCCTTCATACTGATAACCGGCTCCCCTGATGAGAGGAGCCTGTACGTGACTGCTGTTAAAATCAGAAAATGCGGATTGGGATGAGAAGAGCTAAATAAGACCCACCACTGTCCACCAAAATAACACACACTGTGCTGCTAGCATGCAAATAACACACACTGTGCTGCCAGCACGCAAATAACACACACTGTGCTGCTAGCACGCAAATAACACACACTGTGCTGCTAGCACGCAAATAACACACACTGTGCTGCTCGCACCAAAATAACACACACTGTGCTGCTAGCACCAAAATAACACGCACTGTGCTGCTAGCACGCAAATAACACACACTGTGCTGCTAGCACGCAAATAACACACACTGTGCTGCTCGCACCAAAATAACACACACTGTGCTGCTAGCACCAAAATAACACGCACTGTGCTGCTAGCACGCAAATAACACACACTGTGCTGCTAGCCCCAAATAACACACACTGTGCTGCTAGCACGCAAATAACACACACTGTGCTGCTAGCAGGCAAATAACACACACTGTGCTGCTAGCACGCAAATAACACACACTGTGCTGCTAGCAGGCAAATAACACACACTTTGCTGCTAGCCCCAAAAAACACACACTGTGCTGCTAGCACGCAAATAACACACACTGCGCTACTAACACCGAAATAACACACTGTGCTACTAACACCCAAATAACACACACTGCGCTGCTAGCACCAAAATAACACACTGTGCTGCTAGCACGGAAATAACACACACTGTGCTGCTAGCACCAAAATAACACACACTGTGCGGCTAGCAAGCAAATAGCACACACTGTGCTGCTAGTATGCAAATAACACACACTGTGCTGCTCGCACCAAAATAACACACACTGTGCTGCTAGCACCAAAATAACACGCACTGTGCTGCTAGCACGCAAATAACACACACTGTGTTGCTAGCCCCAAATAACACACACTGTGCTGCTAGCACGCAAATAACACACACTGTGCTGCTAGCCCCAAATAACACACACTGTGCTGCTAGCACGCAAATAACACACACTGCGCTACTAACACCAAAATAACACACACTGTGCTACTAACACCCAAATAACACACACTGTGCTACTAACACCCAAATAACACACACTGTGCTGCTAGCACGGAAATAACACACACTGTGCTGCTAGCACCAAAATAACACACACTGTGCTGCTAACACGCAAATTAACACGACTTTTGACCAAGTCACAAACCGGTGGGCTAGCTGACTATGTTGGCTGGTCAACTAGTAAACAGCTGGTCAACTTAAACTCGCTTGACCAGCTTAGGCCAGTTTAAGATGGAATTTTCAGCAGGTATAAGACACGCTGAGCTGCTGGCTCCCAAATAAACACAAGGGAATTGTGACCTGAGCCAGCTGCATGAGTCTGTTGTTAAACCTGTATACGCCATTTTGTGCTGCTAACGCAGGAGGAAGGTGACTGAGTGACTGATCTGAAAAAACCTTGTGATTCTGTTGTCAGTCAGACACGCCATCTGCCCTGTGGGTTCACTCCCTCCAGCACTGCCGCAGAGAGACCGCCTTACGAACTACGCCAAACATGATTCAGTGCAGAAGTACTTAAAGCCAACTAATTAAAGTGACTTCTTTAATTACAATTACCAAAATTACAACTGCTGCTACAAGTGTAAAGGATGATTATAGAGCAGAGGAGCCAAGGTAAGATCTATTGTTCCCCACCCTACTGCCTGCACGGAAAGCATAACTCTTACCTCAGCCTGGCTCTCTGAGACAGTACATAATTATTGCACTTTTTCTAACTGGGCCACGGGCCACCAGGGCATTTGGAAACGGGCGCCCTCTATGGGTGGGATGTGAGAGTGCAGTGCAGGTGCGATTCATTTGCATACATGGTTTTGAGCACAGGTTCTATCATGGGAAATCCCCTCAAGGAGAACGTGCTTCTTACAAACAAAGGCTATATGCATTTGGGAGGTTGTCAAAATTAAAAATGGATATCAATTCTGACAGCTACATGCATGCATACTGTGAGGTACATGGGGAAAACCTCTCTTGTTGATATAAATGGACAAATAATACATATTTTTAGACTGATATAATTACAGGGTCAATATCAAAACAACATTTATTCTTAAATTTGACTTGAAAGAAGGTAAAATGTGTTTTCTCATTTTAATTATATTCTTCGTTCAGTGATTGCTAAATTTACAAAAATGTGTTTGGAAAAACTAAAATTGAATTATGAGTCGAAAGACAAATGTTGAATTATTCAGCACCTAGGACTCAATATTTATTCAAAACAATTTGAATACTATAAAAACCTGTGACCACAATATATAATAATCCCATATAAGAAAGCACATTTTATGAATCTGCCAAGACTGGCTTATAGCTTTTTCTGGTTCTAAAGTATGTTATGTATTCAAACTCTGTGGTTCTAAAGGTTCTGCTGTAGCAGCCCTGGTGTGTGCTCCAGTTTAAACTCTGGTTCTCAAGGTTTGGCGGTCCTGGTCAGGGTGTGTGTGACACAATCAAACTGTGCAGTTCTTTGCTGTAGCAGCCCTGGTGTGTGCTCCAGTTTAACTCTGGTTCTAAAGGTTTGGCGGTCCTGGTCAGGGTGTGTGTGACACAGTTAAGAGGTAGCAGCCCTGGTGTGTGCTCCAGTTTAAACTCTGGTTCTAAAGGTTTGGCAGTACTGGTCAGGGTGTGTGTGACACAGTTAAGCTGCAGCAGCCCTGGTGTGTGCTCCAGTTTAAACTCTGGTTCTAAAGGTTTGGCGGTACTGGTCAGGGTGTGTGTGACACAGTTAAGCTGTAGCAGCCCTGGTGTGTGCTCCAGTTTAAACTCTGGTTCTAAAGGTTTGGCGGTACTGGTCAGGGTGTGTGTGACACAGTTAAGCTCTAGCAGCCCTGGTGTGTGCTCCAGTTTAAACTCTGGTTCTAAAGGTTTGGCGGTGCTGGTCAGAGTGTGTGTGACACAGTTAAGCTGTAGCAGCCCTGGTGTGTGCTCCAGTTTAAACTCTGGTTCTAAAGGTTTGGCGGTACTGGTCAGGGTGTGGGTGACACAGTTAAGCGGTAGCAGCCCTGGTGTGTGTTACAGAGCTGAAAGAGAGTGGTCTGACCTGTGTGTGGAGGGACAGGGCTCGGGGGCGCAGGGAGCAGGCAGGGCAGTGCCCCGGAGTGACAGGGAAGCTCTCGCCTGTCGCCCCCTGACCCCGGAGCGGGCGGTGGCTCTGATAAACGGGCTGGGAGGGCCGGGTGACAGAGGCGCTGTGTTTAAAGCTGCATGTGGGAGCGGCAGCCTCTGCCAGGGCTGTGGAGAGCTAACAAAGCACAGATCTTCCTGCTGTGGAGTCCAGGGTGACACACACACACACCCGAAACACAGCCCTACCGGCCCCAACTGCCGGGATTTCACACTGCCTCCTACTAAACATCCCATCACAACATGCAGGTCAGGCCAGGGCAGCCTGTAGCTAAGTGGATAAGGTACATGACTGGGGCCTGGAAGTATCCACAATGAGATCCGCACCACTGTTGGGCCCTTAAGCAAGGCCCTTAGCCAAACATTGCTCTAGGGGGGATTGTCCCCTGCTTAGTCTAATCAACTGTAAGTCACTTTGGGTAAAAATGTCAGCTAAATAACATCCATCTAGCCATCCTTTATCTGAACCCGCTCATCCTGAACAGGGCCGCAGGGGAGCTGGAGCCTATCCCAGCATACATTGGATGAAGGGTAGGAATACACCCTGGACAGGTCACCAGTCCATCGCAGGGCACACACACCATTCACTCACACACAATTTAGACTCTCCAATCAGCCTAACCTGCATGTCTTTGGACTATGGGAGGAAACCGGAGTACTCGGAGTAAACCCATGCAAACACGGGGGAAACATGCAATCTCAACACAGAGAGGCCCCGGCTGACCGGGATTCGAACCCAGGACCTCCTTGCTGTGAGGCGGCGCTAAATAACATTATTATTAAAATTATTAGAATTACATGCGGTAAGATCTATCCACATGCAGTGTGCCGAAAGCCTGATGACTGCGGCAAACCCAGCGCATTTCAGCAGATTAAAAAAATCTCAAATGTGTTAATGCTCGAGAGCGCCTCGCTAATCTACTCCGACTGCAGCACACAGAGAAACTAAAGAACAATAACAAGGGCTCCTCACCCAGACTTCACGGAGACTAGCACAAAATAAGCAGCGCTGGCACATGGGAAGCCCAGATAAAGCACTGTTACTGCAGCCGGGGAAAGACTGTCGGAATCAAGAGCGAGCAAGACTTCGTAGACGTGGAAGAGTCAGTCTTTCCCCCTGCTGCATTAAACAGTGTTTTTCTCCGATCTTCCCAGGAATACGCCTTCCCATTTTCTCCAACGTTCCTGATTTTGGGCTAGTCCCCGTAAAGTTATTGTGGTAAGGAGTCCTTATTGCTGTGGTATAGTTAGTTAACCGGCTTGAAGCGCGTTGGGGCTCTCCCTTTCTACAGGCTAAAGAGCTGCTCAGACCAGAGCCCTATCGTGCTGTTTCAGGAGAGAAGCTCAAGGTTCGTGGGGAAAGTGCTCACATTGTAGCTTCTGAAAATGAATCCCACGATGTCCATTTTATTGGATGTGAAATTCATTTCTCAGAGTGAGTGATGTGCTTTAAAATCACAGTGCCATTTTGCAGTTCTATGCCGTACCCAGACCAAACTCCCCGTTAGACTGGGCCCTAACTACAGGAGCGACAGGCTACTGCAACTCCTAGAACACCACTCTGATTTTTCTCTCTTTCTCCACCGTGATTTCTGATCTCAGGTCGGCGTGTCCCAGGTGGAAATGAAAAGGTCATTACATGAGTAAGACTGCAGCCATGAGGAAATGTCTCAGCTTTGAATCAACATGTTTTTTTTATCCTTTTTTCTTTTTTTTGTAGATTCCTGTATGTCAAGTCTCAGGGGCAAAGCTGAGTGAAAATGTTCCAGGAGCAGATTAGCTTTCATACTTGTCTAAAGATCAAGCCCCGATGCAGTTCCCTCTCTTTGGAGTCCACCCAAGAGGCTTTGCGGTTTACCCAGCAGCGCGGGAACGCACTGCCGCGGCACTGAGCCAATGGCTCCACTCCACCCCGCGCGCAAACACCTGTGTGAATACCTGCGTGCCATCAATGACAACGGGAATGACAATGCACAGGTGTTTCTTCTGAAAATGCAGATATTTGTTGGGGAAAAATGTGGAATGTGAGATTCCAATGGAAGTCAGGCATTGCCATGGCGATTGGACAGAAGGCAGAAATGACCACAGGCCAATTTCTGCTGAGAATCTGGGATGCCCTGTTGTATCCACAGAGAACACGCAGAAATCCCTCCAGGGAGGGGATTAACCCAGAACGGCCGAACATAGGTGAGTAAATATATTGATTCACATGAAGCCCGTCATGTGCCAAACCATTATGTCCTATCAGGTCATTTCAAATGCTCAAGGGTATCCAATCCACAAGCTCCTTTAAAACACAAATAAGCTTAACGCCTCTTCAAAGAAGATTTCACAAAGTGATTAAGTGCTTACCAAAAGCTGGAATGCCTTCAAGAATTATAGTAAAAATAGCAAAGAAATAAATAAATACATCTACGAATTCACAGCACTTCACAATACTAAACTTAATACTAAAATATTACTGTAATCCGATAGGATCTCCAGTCTCAAGCAGATGTGGAGGATGGCTTGCAGTGATTGGTTGGCAGCTCATTTAAATAGTTAAAATGTGATCTCAGCACTGTGCGATGCACTCAGCTAAGACCCCGGGCTCATTCCAATCCTTTATTTTACTCCTCTTTTTCCTTTCCTTTCCTTTTCTCAAAGGGAAGATTGCGAGTTCCTAACTTCTACTTCTAGCTTCTAGAAGGCACATTCAACGGGCTGGAATGTCCTTAAAGATGGTGGCCCTCAATCGATTTCCAGGTCAGCAGCAAGGAAAGGAGAAGAGTGGAGAAAAATAAGTGATTGGAATGAACCCCCTTTCCCAGGGGGTCCTTCACACAGAAAAGCTCTGCCCTCTGGTTCATTCCCAACAGAGGACGTTATATGGGCTTCCAGAACCATCCTCCTGACATCACCTCATCTGCATATTCCCCGCTCGTGTCTATGCCTGTGGTTACAGCTGTCTGTTGCATCCCTAATCAGCTGTTTATTTATTTTTGTTTAATCAGGAGGTTTTTTTTCTAATTACAATTTGAATTCCATTTTCTTATTGTCTGACAAGTGCTTTTATTTTGAGCCTGGGTGTGTTAATTGGTTTATTAGCTTTCCTGTGAGAGATCTTTCAAAAAATGTAATGTTTATTGCCTTAAATTGACCTTTGTATTTACTGTCCAACTATGAATGCACAGTGACAGTACACTTAAAAAAATATGTAAATGAGTCTGTGTTTATGTAGTCAGCATAAGGCGATCAGTGTTCAATTTAATAAAACGAAATGATTGGCTGGACTGAAAATCCCAAGTGGGAAGCAATTGGCCGAAGGATGACTGCTCAGTGGGCAGTACTTGGCCGAGAGTGACTTCCAAGTGGGCAGTGATTGGCCGAGAGTGACTCCCAAGTGGGCAATGATTGGCCGGAGAGTGACTCCCCCGTGGGCAGTGGTGTTTCAGTTAGAGGTGACAGCTGCTTTCCAAATGTGTTTGTAATCTTAAGAATCAATGTAATAATTACAATATGAATACATTTTTTACATGTAAATAGTAATATGAAATAAGTTATGCCCAAATGACACCTACTTTTTTACTCTTCTAAACTGTCTGAGACAAGCTTGATTAATCTTGTCATGATGCACTATGGAAAAAGAAAATGTGTGAATTTTAATTATTTTTTTTGTCAGCTTCCAAACGATTTCCAATTTGGTGCCTTTGTTTAGCACCCACTGGTGTCAGAAGCCTAATGTTGATTTAACAAGCAATTAATTTACACCACTACCTCTGAACAGGGGAGGCAGAGAGAAACAGAGATGGGGAGAGAAAGAGAGAGAGAGAGATAGAGAGAGAGAGAGAGAGAGAGCGAGAGAATATGAAATCCACAGGTGCTGGTTTGAAGCGAGATTGTTCGCTACGCTGAGGCTAAGTAAATTGACTTTTCTTCCCCAAAAGGGATTGGTTTGTTCCTGGCAGTGCCAGATGTCACGCTGCAGGTTAATTGGCTGAGGGCTCTCATGGGCAGGAGTGATGTCATAATTAAACTGCATGAAGATTCGCTAATGATCTTTACATAAAATATGCTAAACCTGGCTGTATTTCAGCTAGGATACAGAATATGAACACAATGGGGTTTTCCTCTTTAAGAAACATTACAGATTTAATATAATGAACCTCCATGATATAGATATGTGCATACAATTCACAAATTCGCACAGGGCAGTTTGACAAATTGAGAGCAAATTGAATCGATCTGGAAGAGAATTTTAACATTTATTTTGATTTCATTGAGCAACATAATAACAATAATAGCTTACTAATACACGGTCCAAAAGAGTCAGTAAATTCATCAGCACTAGCAATAAATAACGAACATAACTGAACATTTCACCGTCAATATGATTCAGCAGAATAGCCACATGGAAACGAAAAGAAGAAAACATTTAATTAATTATACAGAGCTAATTATTCAACACATTTTCCATCTGTGCATGTACACCCTAATGAAACATCGCTATCGGATGGCGGGATCGTGTGGGCCCTTCATTTTCAACGGCATCCATGCGTGAACGTGGAGGCAGAAGCGGAATTAACAGCGCTGATCCGATGACCCGATGCCTACCAGGAATACGCCTAATGAGGAGGATTCCACACCCAACGCAACCCAACTCACCAAGATGTGCTGACACTGATCCAGCACCTCTCTCTCTCTCTCTTTCTCTCTCTCTCTCCCTCTCTCCAGTTCTCAATTCAATTCAATTCAATTCAATTCAATTCAATTCAATAATGCTTTATTGGCATGATTGCATGCAAACAATATTGCCAAAGCAACTAACAATAAGATGATTAACAATGACACATAAAACATAGGATTAATACACAAAAATAAAATGTACATAAAAATGAATAAATACATAACCAAATATCTCTCTCTCCCTCTATCTCTCTCTCAGTCTGTATATCGGACTTGCCTCTCCACACTCCTCTCTCTCTCTCGCGCTCTCGGATGTAAATTGGCGCTCCTGGCAGGGCAACATGTAACAGCACAGATGTAACAGCTCTGAGACACTCTCTAATGGGGAGAGAAGGAAAAAGGATCAACAATACTAGTAACAGTCTACAGAGGAAAAACACTACATTAAATGGTAAAAAAGCCCTTTCCCTCTCTCCCTCCCAGTGTGTTCCTGTGCGTGCGTGTTCCTGTGTGCATGTTCCTGTGTGTGTGTGGTCCTGTGTGTTTGTGTATTCCTGTCCTTGTGTGTGTGTTCCTGTGCATGTATGTGTTTGTGTGTGTGTGTGTGAATGTGTGTGTATGTGGATTCCTATCCCTGAGTGTGTGTGTGTTTGTGTGTGTGTGTGTGTGTGTGTGTGTGTGTGAATGTGTGTGTGTGTGTATGTGTATTCCTGCCCCTGAGTGTGTGTGCATGTGTGTTTGTGTGTGTGTGTGTGTGTGTGTGTGAATGTGTCTGTGTGTGAATGTGTCTGTGTGTATGTCTGTGTGTGTGTGCATGTGTGTGCACATGTGTGTGCGTATTCCTGCTCTCTCTGCTCCACCTGGCTGTCCTCCCACACCTGCACACACACACACTGCGTCTGTAATCCCGTCCAGGTAAACCGAGCCTGCGGCACCGGATCCCGTCTCTCAATCAGAGGGGCTTTTTCTGCCCTCTTTTTAATACGGAGCGTTAGAGCCAGGGAGATGGGGGGGGATCGGGTGTCTCCCGCGCGCGGACGCGAGATTACTGCGAGCCCTGAGAGAGAGACTGCGCCGCCCGCGATTGAAACGGCGCTACACAGAAATGCATTATTGATCGCGGGAAGGAGACGTGTCTCGGCTGGATGCGGGGATTGGGTTCATGCAGAGTAATTAATCCACAGCTGTGTCGGGATATGAGAGGGGGCGGGGGGTGTTTCAGTTTACTCTGCGATCTGGGCGTGGCAGGGTATCAGTGCCTGCTGCTGCCAGTCAGACTGCGGTAGGTAGCGCAGACTACAGCTGTGCAGACACCTGCAGCATCGTCTAGGTAAGCTGGCCTAAAGGTGTATTACAGGTGACCCATGTGACCCATCTTAACCAATGAACTGTCAGCCAATGCTGGGATTCCAAATAAAAACAAATAGACCACACCTCTGTGTGTTTATATGCACAGTACTCACCAGGGCCAATGTGAGACACACAGACCATCCTCTACAGTCCTACAGCAGGCTCAGGAATGCCACCTCTCAACATTAACAGGAAGTAAAACAGTACAATCACTTCTCCTACTGCCTCCAGTGTGGAACAGAATAACTACATTACCCATAATGCCTTTCCTCTGCCTGACTGACTGTGCAATGAATGCCAGTATGCATTGAAGAAGAACAGTAGGCACTGATGTATACTCATTTACTGGGCCTGTTATATATAACACGGATGACAGGTGACATAAATGGGGGACCTAAATGCGCACAGTGTGGATGTATGGCCGCTGAAACCATTCGAGAAAAGCGAAAAGTTCAAAGACAAATTAAATGGCTCCAGTGATGTCTGTATTGTGCTAAAATAAGGTCACCGAAGAACTTAAAATAAATGTTTTCAGTGGCCTGAAAGACCTTCAGTATCAATTGTTCTAGAAAAAGGTTACATTTCTAAAAGCAGCCAACACATTGGGGTCACAGAAAAGCAATACCTACAGATTCTCCTCTCTCAAGGAAGGATTGAAGGCAAACACTAAAATTACCCCCCACAAACTCACAAAAACTCTTATCCAGAGTAACTTACAAATGTGTTTTGAACTTCTGTAATAAGATAGCTTCACTTCCACAATTTATCTGAATCCTCTCAGCTTTTTTGTATCATGTAGTTCCATCTCAAATCTGTATTGTGGAAAGCTATTGAAACAAAAATAGAATCAAAGTATATGAAATAGCAATAACTGAGACTGCCAAAAACAGCTTGTGGTACATGAGGTCGCTGTAAGGGCCAGGTGATATCACAAAGGAAAAGAGACAACACAAGGGCAGGATTCACTGCTAGTTTAACACCTTCTCTTCCCTTGCTGTCGTCACTCGAGTGAGCAGTGACCTATGCTGTCGCCCAGGCCACTGCTGATGATGTCATGAATGAAATGGAAAGGCTTAGGTCCACTATTGATATATTACATTACATTACATTATTGGCATTTGGCAGACGCTCTTATCCAGAGCGACGTACAACAAAGTGCATACCCATAACCAGGGATAAGTTCGCTGAAAGACCCTAGAGGGAAGTACAATTTCAACTCCTACCTGTACAACAAAGATAAGCACAAGGGCCCTTTTTTTTTTTTTTTTGAGAACAAAGAAACAAACAAACAGAGCAAAGTTAACTATCCAAACACTGCTTACCTAGCCAACTAAAAATACCGATACACAAAGCAAACTAAATGGATGAAACTAAATGGGATGATGTAGATTCATGCCGATGATGTCACAGAACCCAGTTAAAGGCATGCGTTCAAAGCCGCATACTAGCATTGTACTCGTACTACATTTCAGGCTCATTTTCATTTAAATGTAGTACGAGTAGTATGCTAATTGTGCGGTTTCGAACACAGATAAAGGCTCTTGTAGCAGGCTATGGCCTGCTGATGATACAAGCAAATGGCCGGCCTTCAGGAACGTGGAAAGAGTGAAATTAATCATGCATGAGCGCTCCTGAAACAAAGGCCATTACTCAACTGGGAGGCGGTGCAACTGCCATCACAGACCGAGAGGAAAATCAGCCAGCACAAAGTGCCACGGACATGTTGTACCAACACCAGTCCAGCTCAGCTTGGGCAATCCCCATTTTAGGCTCATTTACAAAAAGCAGAGAGAATAAACCCATGTTATCCAAAAGAAAATAAACTGATTGAGACCAAGTTGTGGAAACATGGAGACCTGGATTTGCTGGAAAGACTACAGCAGACGCTCGGAGCGTTGAGCAGTGTGTAGGTGGTTCTGTTGACACTCAGCCCATTAATGGCTCCTGAACACGGCTCTGCTTTCGTGGCGAAGGACACACCAGAGCAGGACGACCCGCTCCAACGGTGGAAAAAACGCTGAGCGCTGGAAAGCGCCACTCTCTTGGGAGCCATTTTCAGAAGAACAAATGCACCAATCAACTTCTAATCACAATCTACAGTTGGGTCTGCTCTGAGAGCACTCGTTGGCTGATTATACAGGATGAATACCTGATTATCTGTATTGTAGAGTTGCACCTACAGAGTGAGCACGTGTGGAATGGAACCTCAGCCACCGGGGCTTCTCCTGTATGTGTGTGTGCTTTGTCTCGCAGGTGGGAGATGGAGGCAGGTAGAGCGAGATGGAGCGGAGGGCAATGTCTCTGGAAGCACAGGCACCTCCGATCTGTTCACCCCTCTCCCCGTGCCCAATCGTGTTCTCTCCGCCGAACTTCCTCTGTCAGTCTCACTGCGCTCATGTTCTCCCGGCTTGGTGTTTATTTATTATATTCCTCTTTTTTTACGGGATCTCTTTCATCAGATCCGTCATTCAATTAAGACTGTTGTGACGGGATGAACAGAGCCAATTATGCTCAGCGTTTCTGCTTTGCTGGAGTCGCCGGGCGGGCTGGGGGTTTATAGACCCCCCTCCCTCTCCCCCCACCAACACACACATCCCCTCCCCCCAGTGCTCATTATCTCACGCCCGTTTGCTGTCAGTTAGGCGCATTAAGGGCACATGCAGACCACGCTAAATTACACATGTTCAGCCTGTGTGGAAGGGAATGATGCTGACGAGCATGAAAGAGCCCCACCCGCCCAACCCAGATTTGATCCAACCATAATGCAGACACATTTGCATTGCTATATTTAACCCCCCAAAATGATTCCTCAAATTTTCCCCCATACACAATGCAAATGAAACATTATGTTATTTATTTTTTTTATAAACAAAAACATCCAGTCTGGCAGCCATGGGTATATGGACCAATCAGAGCCATGGAGAAAAATCTCCAGTCTGGCAACCATGGGTATATGGACTAATCAGGGCCTTGGAGAGCAATCTCCAGGCTGGCAGCCAAGGGAATGGACCAATCAGAGCCATGGAGAGCAGTTTGGTTTCACGCTGAGAGCTTGTGAAGAAGGCCTCTGCACAGGGAGAAAGGAGATGGGCGGAATACCAGAATGCACAGTATGAGGAAATATGAGGAAGGGAAATGGAATTCATAATGGCGCGCGCAGCTTTTCAATATCAATATAACGGGAGTATAACAGCAAAAAACACTCTTCATCATAACACAGGGAAACATATTATCCACCGTTTACTGTCACCGCCACACTGGCCCCCTGGGGGGTAAGAACTGATATACAGCAATACGTATACATTTTATTAGCCGCTGTTACCCGCAATGGAGTCTCAATCACTTGCGCTAAAAATACACCGGAGCAGGAGGGAGGGGGAGAGAGTCGTCTGACAGACGGGATCTGTCCGGAGCAAGGACACTGGAATGTGAGCGCTCTGTCTTTCCCGTGAATGTGCTGAATCAGGACCTGAGGGCCCTCCATTTACCCCGCTGTATTATACGCAGCCCATCTGCCTCTCTGCTCAAACACAGGGCAGGACCCAGCCCCACAGCCTGCCTGCCTGCTGGACACTGTGTCAGGCCTTACATATGGATGGGTAAGGGTTAGCCTAAGAGGTGGGGATGTGTTAGCCTTACAGTGTTAGATTTGCAGATGGAGGTATGAGTGTTAGCCTTGCAGGGTTAGCCTTACAGATGGGAGCGTAAGTGTTAGCCTCACAGCATTAGCCTTAGAGATGAAGGCGTGAGTGTTAGCCCTGCGGTCTTAGCCTTCCAGATGGAGTTGTGTTAGCCTTACAGTGATAGCTTTGCAGATGGAGGTGTGAATGTGATCGTTACAGCATAAGACTTACACAGGGAAATGTGAGCATTAGCCTTTTAGATGGCGGTCTTAATATTAGCCTTATGGGTATTAGTATGAGCAATAGCTATTGGCTGCTATTAGCGACAACCAATGTGTTTGGCTTGATTGACAGTCCACCCTGCTGTGTCAATTGGATTCCTTTTAATAATCTGTGCTTTCAGAGTTCACCGCATCGATCAGCTATGAGAAAATCAGTAATACAAATAAAACAGGCCATGCACGTCACATTAAATCTGTCCTGAGCAGTCTTAGCCCGCCGACCGAATCCGTACTCAGAGTCTGTGTCTGAGGGGAGCTGCTTCAACAGTAGCAGCTTGACATTAAAGTACAGACCTTTAGATGATCTTTCCTGGAGAAATCATTCCTGGAGAAGTGCATATAGCAAGGGCAGGCGAGCCCACTTAGGTCTAGAAAACCCATTAAGCCAAAAACAAATACAGGCATACATTAGAGAAAGAGCAATATCAAGTGAAGAGAAATGTCATTTTTATTATTTATACTTTTAATCTATCGAGTCAGGCTCGCGCTGACACCCAGAGTAATTTCATTTCAAGAGCAGTCCTGAAGCCAGGAGGTGAAATTAATATGCTCATTATTAAAATACTGTACACAGATTACCAGGCGTTGAATAGTCATTGATTTGACACATGAAAAACCCTCCGATAGACTCAGGTGAGTTATTTGCGTTTCCGTAGTAAGAGGTTAAAACACAAACACAACAGGCCATTGTGTATACTATCGCCCGTCTGCGTTTGATGTTGATTGACGATACGCCCAGCAAATAATTACCCCTTGGGGACGAATAAAGTCTACTGAATTGAATGGAATATATTACTGGACCATTGCAGCCTACATTGCAGCATTTCCCTAACATGGCAGGCGGAGGTACTGCTAATGGCGGCTGAGGACGGCGTTTTCACTGGAGAGATCCTCTCACTGCTGTGGAAATGAAAGAGCGGCTGTACCAGGCTCAGGGAGAAAATCGGGGTGTTGAGGGAGAGACATCCACTTTAAGAGCTGGAATCTGCTCAGCCCCTTAAGTTATTCATGATATTTTGGCAAGTGTGTGCCCATGACAGTACGCTTTGAGAAGATTTTGATTTTAACTGTCGTAACTGTATTGAAGCTACTGCAAATAAGATCATATCTGTTGGAGGGAAGGCGTTTTGTGAAATGAGGCCTAAAGGCCGGTTTAATTCCCCATCATTGGTAGACAGAGCAGCTACACGCTAATGTAATTAAATGCTGTTTATATTTTTAGCTTGTCTAGTTCGTACTGATTCAGTGCCTCACAAACATGTTGCACTGTATGAATATGCCATTGTCAGACATGACAGTTTGAAGAAAGAAGATAATACTGTACATATTTTAATGAAAATAATGAGAAGAAAGCACTCAGCTGAACTAGACGTGATTGCTCTATTTGTTTGTCATTCCAGACAGAGGGGGCATGAAATGTGTGTGCGTGTGTGTGTGTGTGTGTGTGTGAGAGAGAGAGAGAGAGAGAGAGAGAGAGAGCTTCCCTCTCTATCTCTCTCACAGGGGTATTCCCACTGTTTCTCAGACCCTTGTGTTAGCCGCCTGTCTAACACGTTTAATGTTATCTCACAGTTAAAAGAGGACTGGAGATAAGACTTCAGGGCTCTCAGCTCGCTGCATCCTGGGGGCCCAGTGTGCTCTCTCAGTTGTTTTTATTCTGGGGCCCTTGGGCTGCAGAACTCTTGCTTGATGTGGCTTCGGGGCCATAACTTTCCCAGAACTTTCCCTCTCATGCATGAGTTACTCAGTATTCCGGGTGGGAGGCGCTGACGGTCCGCTCCTCTCCCGTATGTTCCCATCACTGCCAGTCCCTGTAGTCTCCCCTCATCTGTCCTACAGCTTTATTAAAACCTCCTTCACACGCTTTGCCTTTCCTTCTCCTAATTAAGAGTGTCCTTCAGTTTGGGAAGTGAGCTAAGGTTTCTGCTTCGAGTTGAAAGTTAGCCCTCATGCAAATTTGATCATTCTCAGGGGATTGATATCCCAGCGCACACACAATTGGTGTTGCCACTGACAACAGTAGACGCGCAGATTTTTAATTTCATAGTGCTGAGAGGAGGAATAAATGGTGGAGTGTGTACAGTGGACAGGCAGGCTGGGCATCGCTCTGTAACGAACCGTGATACTTTAATGCTCCTTTCATAACAGGCTCATCACAAGCAGTCAGCCATGAGTTTCCACTGATGAGAGATACGACTACTGCTCCACTGACTGCTGTGATCTCCTATAGCACACACAGCCAGCAGGGTGCAAATAGTCACTCTCCTATAGCAGACACAGCCTGCAGGGGGAAAATAGTCACTCTCAGTGCTATTCCCCACACAGCCAGCAGGGTGCAAATAGTCACTCTCTCTCATATAGCACACACAACCTGCAGGGTGCAAATAGTCACTCTCTCTCCTATAACACACACAGCCTGCAGGGGGCAAATAGTCACTCTCTCTCATATAGCACACACAGCCAGCAGGGTGCAAATAGTCACTCTACTATAACACACACAGCCTGCAGGGTGCAAATAGTCACTCTCTCACCTTTGGAATACACAGCCTGTAGGGTGTAAATAGCCTCTGCCCTATAGTATACACAGCATGTAGGGCTTAAATAGTCTCTCTCCTATAGTATACACAGCATGTAGGGCGTAAATAGTAAATAAAGTATATAGTATACACTCAGTGAGCACTTTATTAGGTATTTATTAGACTTATGTTTTGGACTTATTGGTCTTCTGCTGCTGTAGCCTATCCACTTAGAGGCTTGACGCGTAGTGTGTTCAGGGATGCTCTTCTGCATACCACCGTTGTAATGTCTGCGTATTTGCATAACTGTCACCTTCCTGTCAGCTTTGACCAGTCTGGCCCTTCTCCTCTGACCTCTCTCATTAACAAGGTGCCCACAGAACTGCTGCTCACTGGATGTTTTTTTTGTTTTTTTCAGCCAATATCCCGAGGGCCTTGCTCACCCTGTGACCTTCCCTGGAGGGGTGACTGCCTCCCCCATCCACCCCGCTCCCCGACCCACAGAACCAGGACTGCTCTAGCTGCTTTATAAGGTCGTAGCAGCATGTTGTGCTGTGACGACATGACAACAGGCTGGCCAGTGGCTGATGCACATATCCCAGCATCCTCTCTGCTCCCTCTGCAATGATTGGTAGAGAGGAGAGATTCTTAATGGGATGTATTGTGTGGTAGCAGGGCTGAGAGAGTGAGGGGTTTGGGGTAGTAATGTGTTGGGTACGTATTAAAAAGCTGAAAGATGTGTTGTGTGGTAGCAGGGCTGAGAGAGTGAGGGGTTTGGCTTATTAATGTGTTGGGTACATATTAAAAAGCTGAAAGATGTGTTGTGCGGTAGCAGGGCTGAGAGAGTGAGGGGTTTGGGGTAGTAATGTGTTGGGTACGTATTAAAAACTGGGAGCTGTCAGGGCAGAGGTCCTGAGCTTTGGATTACCCGAGTCTCAGGCTCAGATTACCTGCCAAGATGAAAACCGATCCCTAAATCCTCCATTCTGAAATACAGCGCTGTGTGCGCACTATTAAAGGCACAAAACGTGCCAAACCTGCCAAATGTATCAAGCGTGTGTGAGCAGTTTAACAGACCCAGGGGGCAAAAGCTCACCTGGAGAGAGAGATCCATATCCTACACTCACAAAACATACTATTCTTCAAAGCACCTTTCTTTTTTGTAAATTCCAACACAATTCACAATCAACTGCCTGAATAATGTACAATCCAGCGTGCTACAACACCTGCACATTACAGGGTCTACGTGGAACTCAAAATTAATCTGTGGTGTCTGGAGGCGAATAAAAGTTGATATGGATTTGAAAATGAAACACATATCATTTCACAAACAAGAAACAAAGACCGGTAAATCTCTGACCTGATTCCGAGCAGAGTGTTTCCTGGGTTCTTATTCTGTGGTACAGGCACCTGAGAAGCGCTCCTGCAGATACACCCCATCCTCTCGCACATGTTGTCAAGGTCGTCCGCGGCTCACGAGCATAAATATCGCCTCCGGATCGCGCTGGGATTGGAAGCAGGTGTGCGAGGACGTGCGGTAAACAGGCAAAATCAATCCCGCTAACGTGCTAACGGAGCCCCCGGATGGATGGGAGTGTCCGGGATCGGAGGAAAATCGCGTTCATCACTCCATCAGCCCGCTCCAGACGATTACACGCCAACGCAGACCTGACACGGCGGCTCACCGACCCCGCGTGACGAACACAGGAGGAGGAGAGGGAGTAAGGGAGAGGATAAGCGCATCTCCTCCCTCCACAGAGCCACGGACCAGGCAGGGCAGCAGGCTGTGCGCTGAAACCTCCGGTGGCTGATGAATGTTAGCGGCGGCTTATCTCCTCGATCGCCCTGTAACTCAGCTCTCTCTCTCTCTCTCTTTCCCCCTCTCTCTCTCTCCCTATCTCTCTCTCTCTTTCCCTCTCTCTCTCTCTTTCCCTATCTCTCTCTGTCTCTCTCTCTCTCTCTCTTTCCCTATATCTCTCTCTCTGTCTCTCTCTCTCTCTCTCTCTCCAGGTGCAGGCCCCTCGCTCGGCCGGGAAAACGCGAGCGCGCTCAGAGCGTTCCGCTGTGACACCCCGGGGCGGGAGAGAGTGACGCGGTCCTGCGTTCGGCAGTAAGAGGGGAGAGGGAAACGGCTCATCTATCCGCGGCCCTGACCCCTTACACCCAGCCCATTTCAGCAGCACCTTCCTCTCCCTACTGCTCGCTCCGCTATAAACCACACACCCTGATGAAGGCTCCACGCTCCTCTGCACACTCAGCTCAGATATAAACACCACTGTGCTTCACATATCTCTGTGCCTTTCCATCTCCACTCTTTCTACCGCTGTTAACACAGAGTTCATCTGCGCAGTAATCAGGTTCACTTTACTATCCATAATTCCATACCAAATAAATTGTGAGTGGCTGACGAAACGATTTGTTTCCTGAATACTTTAATTAGAGGAAATAACTACTGACGTGAATACAGCTACCTGTCAACATTTATGTGCCTACGCAGTGTGATTAGAAGTGAAATCCATGACGCCTGGTTGGCCAATCAGAGTGGATTATCCATGTGATGTTAAACATTCCTGTATTAGCAGGGAGAAGAGTGTTCTACAGAACCTAGCATCTGACTCCCTGCTACCACGGAATAACTGTAGTTTCCCAAAATAACTTGAAAAGGCGCTTTGCCAACAGACCGATTGTAGGGAGAGAAGTCTACTGCATAATTCACTTTGAGATTCTCAGCTTTATTCCAAAAGCAAAAACATGGGGCTTGAACAAAAATGTAAATGCAGAAATGTAAATGAATACACATTCTCTCCTTACATTCACATTTCCCCTTATATCTGTAAAATATGTGATATTATGTAGATTGAATCAAAAAATTTGAATGTGTTGCTCAAAATAAGCATTGGTTTTGTTCAAAAGTAAGCTACACTTTGTATTTTATTAATAAGTTTAAAGATTGGAAAAGCTGCCTGATCTTTGACTGCAGTGCATTCACCCATGTGGTAATTGGTCAGCACTGTCCAAACAAATGTTAAAAGCTGCACAGTCTTTGGCTTGTTGAGAAATATATATTGTGTTGTGCCCACACAGTGGTATGAGACAGCAAAGCACCTGAATCTGGGGTTTCATTTTATTTTGTTTTTCTGTAAGACTGTTGGCCTGTCTGTCTGTCTGTCTGTGTGTCTGCCTGTCTATATGCCTTCCCGTCTGCCGATCTGTCGATCTGCCTGTCTGTCTATCTGTCTCTGTGCCAGCCTGTCTGTCTGCTTGTCTCTCTGCCTGTCTGTCTGTCTGCCTGTGTGGGATGTGTGTGGGAACCATGGCAACATGGGAAGAGGGAGACAGGGCAGCAGCTCAGGCAAAGGTGTGTGTTACCCAGATAAAATCCAGGCCATGATGAAGCTTCGGTTACTCCTGCATGAAAAGCTACACCAGGATTAATGCAGACAGTGAGATTAGATTTTTAAGCTTGCATACTACAGTCTCTCTGTTTTACTGAGAGATCTCGCGACAAAGCATACCCTGAGACTGTCTCATACCGGCACAGTGAAGCCCATCCCTTCATCTATAAACAAATGAAAAAATGGAGCAACAATGTTGTGAATTATAGCTGGAAATGAATACTTCCAGCAAACTTCCCTGAATAATATTTAGCCCCAACGGCATGCAAATGGAACTTGTGTAGTTCCAAACTCCACTTTTACAGTTATTTACAGCTGAACCAGCATTCAAATTCACACTATTCACACCAATTCTCCAAAACATCAGAAGCGAATATGCTAGTCTGACAGAAGCCTAGGAGCAAAAAACTAATGGGAAAATATCAAATTAGAGCAGGCATATTGATATTTATGATTTGCCAATTTTTTATAGATTTATATATGATTACGGAGCCATTTTTCAGCGCTGACATTTTGATGTTTTTGCTCACTTTTTTAATTAACTGTGAATTAACATCAAAAAGGTCTGGTGCATATTTTCCCAAGTCACCCAATACCCAGCCATTTTCTCTTGGTTATAGGCCGTATTAAATTATGTTTTCATGGTACTGCATTCAGTCCAATAACACAGAACAGCTGCACATTAGTTTGACCAATTTTTCCGGATCTTAGTTGAAATCTGAGTCCCCCCATCTCCGCGTTACACAAAAGAACATTTAGTCCTCATACCAACTGAAGAAGAGATATTTCCTGTGCAGCTCATTTTCCTAATAGCACAACATGGGATATGTCGGTATGTTGTTTATTCATAATAATAGTTGCAGATGTCTTCTAATTAACTGATATGTTATTTAATTTACATAATACACAAAATGAATAAAACTGAGAGGATAATAAACCTCACCAAAAAAAATGAAAATAATAATTTACATGTCCAAGTATAAAAACACTGTTATGTTTCCAAAAGCTCATTACATATCATAAACTCACCATCCTGAAATGAAATATGATTGTTTCAGCCAGCTAATATATCAAAGCAGTAAGGCGTTTGAGCTCAGGTGTTTGCCTGCCCATTTTTCATTGGCTAAAAAGGGTTTCATTGGCTAAAGATCGTTCAATTGGATAAAAAGGGTCCCGTTGATTAAAACGGGGTTCTTTGACTCAAAGGGTTTAATTGGTTAAAAGAGGTTTCGATGGCAAAAAAAAGGAACACTGACTAAAAAGGGTTTCCTTGGATAAAAAAAAGGTTCCATTGTGGATGGTGAGACTATCTGTCAGTTGTCACTAATTCTGGCACTTCAGAGAGTTGATGTGTAACAGTTTGTATTGCTTTACAAGCTTTCACACATCAATGTCAATCCATGACCGAACTAAATGTAAACTGACAGTGAATAAATTCACTAATTATTAAACAAAGCTCCCACTTCAGAGACCTGTGAAGTGATAAATGATATTTACTTTTCTAATTGCTTGCTCATACCCTAAACAGTGTGTTTTATTTGTATTGTTTTGTTGAATAGAACATACGTCTTAAAGTGTTATCACATTTCTGGGAAAGTCAATCTGCATGCTTTGAAGCTTCTCTTGTAGTAATTAGATTATATTAATTCAGATGTTTTTAACACAGCACAATGGGCTGATTGTTTAGACTTGAGAAGAGACGATGGTAACTCACACTGAGAGGGGAAACCTGCAGGTTACACAATAAGTGCGTGGATTCTAATTATTAAAATGTACTCATAATGTGTTTAATTCTTAATGTATTATATTCATAACATCAACATGAAAAGCAGGAAGCGCTGTAGGCCCGTAGGCCAGCGGAATAACTCAGCCTGCGCTTCATCATGAGAAACAGCAGGGTCGAAGTGAAGAGGGCCCTCCCCTCCCTGCGAGTCACTGTGGTAAAGGTGAAGAGACAGCCCCCAGGTTTAGGGTTTGTATAATACCCCAGGGTACTAGAACTGGGGTATGACAGGTGGAATATTAGAGGTGGGGTATTAGAGCTAGGTTATTGGAGATGGGGTATTAGAGCTAGGGTATTAGAGATGGGGTATTTCAAGGTGGGGTATTAAAGCTGGGATATTAGAGGTGGTGTATTAAAGGTGGGGTATTAGAGGTATTAGGGGTATAGTGCAGATATCTGCAGGTTTTCTCCAGACTCCCCTGACTCCTGTCTCTGTTAATTTTGTGTTCTATGGTATCGACTGGGATCTATAGTATGGTATGACTTCTATGGTAAATCATTGCCATATCCTCTGGGATACAAGGCATTTGATTTTTGCAGCCAAATTTATTTAATAGGAACAGAAGGAGCTTAAATTTTGATCACAAGTTGTAATTATGCAGTGATGTAACACTGTGAAATAGTTATGAGTAAGACCGAGTGTTGTTGCTCAACTCCAAGCACACACTGTGGTGGGCTACACTGCCCTAGCAGGGCCGTTGGCATCCTTCCAGACTCAGGAGGCAGGAGTGTGGAGTTGTAACTGGCTGCAGTGTGCTCTGGCAGAGAGAGTGTAGCGTGGCATACACATGGCTATTTCTGTCACTCAACTCCAGGGGCAGAACACACAGTCCGACAGCCCATCTGTTTCCACACTCTGAATCACACGCTCCTCTGTTCAGAAGACTCACTGAATCACACACTCCTCTGTTCAGAAGACTCACTGAATCACACGCTCCTCTGTTCAGAAGACTCACTGAATCACACGCTTGTCTGTTCAGAAGACTCACTGAATCACATGCTCCTCTGTTCAGAAGACTCACTGAATCACACGCTCCTCTGTTCAGAAGACTCACTTAATCACACACTCCTCTGTTCAGAAGACTCACTGAATCACATACTCCTCTGTTCAGAAGACTCACTGAATCACACGCTCCTCTGTTCAGAAGGCTCACTGAATCACAACTTTAATGACCTGGATGAAACAGGCAAAACCAACTCGCAGGAAAATGACTCCAAGTGTTCAGAGTGAGCTCTTCTGATTGGAGAAAAACACAAACCCCCAAGCAGAGCCCCAAGATGGTGGACGCAAGGCCTGCACGATATGAGGACAATATGTGATATGCGATAACGTTGTTGAATATTGCAGTGGCGATATGACTTGCAATAAATAAACAAATATTGAAGTGTGCGCAGTTCTAATTCTGCTTTAGGTACACTGCTGACATATGCCCCAGACAATGAATAGCCTGTATACCCACTGTAAAATGTAATAAATTATTTCCAACATACTTTTATTGAACAAACTGCACATGAACAGCCTATCAATTGAACAGAACATAAATTTCAATAAATACTATTCATCGCAGTTCAAGCGGTCTTTTGCAATGTGTTTATCTCAGATGTTCATATCTGGAAGACGATAAATATACGATATATCACGCAGCCCTAGTGGACGCTGGTGTGTGATTCACACGGACTACGGGCAGCTCAGATTGCCGTCATTCAGCTGTACTCTAGCCATAATTAACTAAGCTCACTAGTGCATAAATTAAAGGGACTGATAGAAGCTCATTGGCAGGATTTCTGCACAGCCGGCCTGCAGTAAGATCACTAATTAAACAGTTAACCGTGACTGAGACAAACAAAACAATCCGGATGAAAACAGAGAGAGGAAGAGAAAGAGAGAGACGGAGAGAAAAAGGGAGAGAGAGATGTGGTTGTTCTCAGTTGGGGGCCCAAGTAACGTGCTGGTAATTGGTGCAGGGACACGCCCTGCATTCTGGAATGGAGTCTGGGCTGTGTGACTGCAGTGTGTGGCACGACTGTCAATAATACCCCCCAGGATGTGTGTGTGAGAGTGTGTGTGTTTGCGTGTGTGTGGGAGAGTGTTTGTGTGCGTGTGTGTGTGTGCATGTGTGCGTGTGTGTGTGTGTGTGTGTGCGTGTGTGTGTGAGAGTGTGTGTGTTTGCGTGTGTGTGAGAGTGTGTGTGTTTGCGTGTGTGTGTGTGTGTGTGTGTGCATGTGTGCGTGTGTGTGTGTGCGTGTGTTTGCGTGTGTGTGAGAGTGTGTGTGTTTGCGTGTGTGTGAGAGTGTGTGTGTTTGCGTGTGTGTGAGAGAGTGTGTGTGTGCGTGTGTACGTGTGTGATTGAGAGAGAGAGTGTGTGTGCATGCGTATGTGCGTGTGTGTGAGTGTGTGTGTTTGTGTGTGTATGTGTGTGTATGAGTGTGTGTGTTTGTGTGTGCGAGAGAGTGTGTGTGTGCGTGTGTGTGTGCGTGCATGTGTGCGTGTGTGTGTGTGTGTGTGAGTGTGTGTGTCTGTGTGCATGCGTGTGAGTGTGTGTGTAGTGGGGCATTGGGGAGTGGGGAAAACGTGTGGATAAAAAAGATGTTTAGAAAGATGTGTGAATGGAAGTATGGGACTCAACAGTAAGTCACTTAGAAATAATGGCGGCTAGCACACCCCCTTCCTCCTAACCGCAGTTACACCCACAGAGACACACAGGAAGTGGAAGGGGTGGGGTCACAGACATAGCTGACCACAGGCACTTCACAATCAATATGAAGCCTCACAGCATCGCAGAGTAGGATGTACAAGTGTGATGGAGTGAACAATTCTGGGCATGCACCACTACCCCAGCTGAGGGGTCTGTCCATTACAGGTGGTTTGGGGGGGCAGGGAAGGTTAATGGCACTTAAAGGCCTCTCTGGAAGGAGAGGAGGGAGATGACCAATGTTTAATCTGTGGCCCTCACCACTCACATATCATGCTTCAGGAATGGTATGTGGGGATTCCCAGGGGCTGTGTATGACCCAAACCCTATCATAACCATAACCCTAATCCTAACACTAATCATAACCCTAACTCTGATCATAATCATGAGCCTAACCCTAATCCTAACCACTACTACTGCTACTCCTGCTAGTAATACTACTACCACTACCACTACTCTTGCCACGACTGCCTCTGTGTCCATCTCTAAAGTGGATAATGTTGGGTTCCTCCAGTGCTGCAGCTGATTAGGGGATAATTAAGCTCTAATAAGAGGGATAACCGCAATCAATGGAAATAAGGGCAGCACCAAGATCAGTGAATGTCTGGGGTGTAAACGTCTGACATGCGCCAACAACATTTTAAAGCACTTTTCAAAGTCGCCAGAGATTTAACAAGCATAGCTAATTTCATAGCTATTTTTTCTCTTTTTAAGTTTCTCAACACTACTCAGTATTCGTGTAGAGAGAGGCAGGTACCCCCCCCCCCCCTTCAATGCACAATGGTAACAGGCCTTTTTTAATCGCACATCTCCTGTCTTAGCTTTTTCCAAAGACCAAGGCTTTCTAATCAGCACACCCCTTTTCACCTCAACCCCAAACTTTGTTTTTTATTTTGTCCAGATCACATTCATATGTATATTATTCCTTTAGACAGAGGGGACATTGCATTAAAAACTCCAGGACCAGGCTTATGTGAAAATGTGCATTTTAAAGTTTGTTTCTTTAAGTTTAAAGTCATTTCTTCTTAAAAAAGAAATTGAGAAAAGGCAAAACTGATATTTTCAGCCAAACGGAATGAAATGCAAATGCCTTATATCCATATTTATCGTCCAGAAAGTTGCAAATGTTTCCAATATTGCCCATAAAAAAACATATTTTCACAGAATAAAATAAACTGTTGAAATCCACACAACCAATATGAGCTCCTATGTTCAGCGAATGCACCGCAGGTCTGAGTGAATATAAATGATCTGCAGCTCAAACACAGGCTGAGAAAGCCACCAGAAACTCAACCCAGTCAGACGAAGCCAAACACGAGAGGTAAACAAAAACACGTCCTGCAGTTCCACTAAAACAGAGGCCTAATTACTTACCGCCGTAAGGCTGATTCATGCTTGGGTGACAACGTGTCTGTGGCACTGTAGCCTAGAGGCTAAGGTACATGACTGGGACCCGGAAGGTTGGTGGTTCAAGCCCTGGTGGAGCCACGATAACATCAGCCGTTGGGCCCTTGAGCATGGCCCTTACCTCACATTGCTCCAGGGAGGATTGCCCCCAGCTTAGTCTTATCAACGATAAGTTGCTTTGCATAAGAGCATCAGCTAAATAACAAATTACTGTGGATGATCAGCGAAAGCAGTTCTCAGTAGTCACGGGCTACTCTTTTTTGCTTGTTTGTTTGTGTTTTTGTTAACATGGCTGCTCTGTTCTCTGTGCTTCTGAGAGCGTCTGTTGTCGCCGGGGCGGATTGTAATCACACAAACAGGCGAGGCAGCGATGATGAATCGCTCTGGCTGTCATTAATCTCCAGCTAAAATCAATCTGATCTCCCTGCTCCATGAATGCTCCCCCTCACTCACGAATCCCCCCACGGGCACTGCTCGCTTTCATGTGAGAGAGGGAGAGACAGAATGAGAGAGAGGGAGAAAGCAAGAGGGAAGGAGAGAGAGAGCAAGAGAATGAGTGAGTGAGTGAGTGTTATAGTTGATTACGAATTGTACTGTTTGTGATGTAGATACAGAATTTTATTATTTTATTTCATCTGTATTTTTATTGCAGTTAAATTTATTGTTGCCTATTTGTCACACCTGTGTATGCTTCACATGTTCCTTGCCATGCTTTGGCAATACAAATGCAAATGTTGTCATGCCAATAAAGCATTATGAATTTGAGTGAGTGAGTGAGTGAGTGTGAGAGAGAGATAGAGAGATTAAATTAATGTTGTTTTGGAACACTAATTTGCTTTGTTTTAGTAAACACACCCAGTTGGCTACAATTCTTACAAATCTAGTAGTCAGGTCTTCTCCAACTGAAGCAATGAATATCTAAGGCTTAATTTGCTCTCTAAAGGAGTAGCTTGTTAAATCAACTACTGCATGCTACCTTCACAATGTGCATAGGGTAAGAATACCATAATGCTATTACAGGACATAATAATGCATGTAATACAGCTGCAATTAGTGTCTGAGTTAAGGCTAAATTAGCAGTCCTGTCGCAGAAGCACTGAAGGATTTATGTGTGTGACAGGGCCCTTAGTCTTTGAGCTCGGTCTCGGGGCTCTGCTTGGCTCTGACGCCGCAGAATGCTAATGTCTCAGCAGCCTCTCTGAGCGACAGCCACCCTGCAGGAACGAGGAGCTGGGTCAGCGCCCTGCGTTGGAGGAACACCACCGTGACCACGGAAACCTGTGTTCCTGTAAGTAGAGGCCTGGATGTCAGCCATGTCGTGGGCACACGCCACTCTCCAACCAGCCTCCATTTTAAATGGCCAAGCTGCTTCCGTGAGATAGTGAGCCCTGGTTATTTCTGCGGGTGCGCGTTCACACAAATCAGTCTCCGAGAAAGGTCATCGGCTCGATTTGTCTTCGTTACCTTAAGCCAAACACGTTCCCCAGAGCCAGCTATTCAGATGACTGACCACCCTTATGTTACTCTAAAGCAGGGGTGTCACACTGAATTCCCAGGGGGCCGCAGTGTTTGCAAGTTTTTGTGGTTCCCTTTCAATCATATGCCAGTTAAGGCCTCGAGAACAAGGTGTGTGGACTCTTTAGCCAATTATTGGCTTAAATGAACCACTGTTGCCGAGAACATCCGGGACTGAAGTTAAACCAGCACACAGTGCAGCCCTCCAGGACTGAAATTAAACCTGCAGACACTGTGGCCCTCCAGGACTGGAGTTAAACCTGTAGACACTGTGACCCTCCAGGACTGGAGTTAAACCTGCAGACACTGTGGCCCTCCAAGACTGGAGTTAAACCTGCAGACACTGTAGTCCTCCAGGACTGGAGTTAAACCTGCAGACACTGTGACCCTCCAGGACTGGAGTTAAACCTGCAGGCACTGTGACCCTCCAGGACTGGAGTTAACTTGTGCTCTGAAAAGTAATGCTGAACTCAATCCTGCTCCATCTCCATTGCTCCTTTGAACACCGTAAAGTTCTTTGTATCAAAGAACAGCTCTTCGTACCCATGAATTTGACACTGGGTTCGTCTAGGGAGACGAGACCATTGGAATGGAACAAAGACAGAAAATTGCTTCCTACCGGCCCTTATTCTCCTTCACATGTTTTGGAGAAAAGGCCCAGATTTAACAGGGCCCGGGATGTGTGCGTGGGCCCTGGCTTTACAGCTGGAATGGTGAGTGCTGAACTCTGGCCATGGTCCCTGAGAGAGCTGGTGCTGTGTGCCTAGCGGCGGATGCCACAGACGGAGCAGTGACTTACTGCAGCCTGTAAACGCGCTGGCAGACTCACGCACGTACAGCGCAGCATGCACCGCTGAATGAAGCTAAATAATGAAACAAGCAGAGAGCAATTAAGTGTAATTGCCACAGAGCATTTTGTTAAGTTGCTGGTTAAAATTCTTCCCTTGGTTCACCGCGTGCCTTCTGTCTGCACACACACACACACACACACACACACACACACATACCGCCCCTGCATGCATGCCCGCACACACACAAAAACACACAAATAGCCCCTGCATGCGTGCAAACACACCACACACACACCCTGTATGTGCAAACACACACGCACACGCACGCACACACACACACAATAGGGATGTGAACAGTTAGACGTTTAAACGGTTAACCAAAACTGAGTTGCTAACCGATAACCGATTATTTTTTTCTGAAGCTGAAATTTGTTTAATTAAATAAATGTTCTTTCACCACCAGTGACAAGTCACACAAATTTGTCGGACAATTGAAAGAAAAACTCTGGCTCATAATAACTTCAGTCGGGCTAGTCCTAGCAAGCAGTCTTTGGCTATTTCAGGGGGTTAAGAATGCAAACACCACAGGAAATTGAATGCTGCAGGATTATAGTAAACAAATCATTTTTGTGTGTTTAAAATCTGAAGCTGTTGGTTCACTTATGGTGTATTGTATGGTGTTTCTTAAGGTTTATTCGTTGACAAGTGAATACTGGCAAACTACTTGCTTAACTATGCTGTATGAACAAATAAAGGAATACATCACTGTACAAATGTTGCACACAACAGTATTAAGGAAAAATAAGTTGAAAAATAAATACTATAATTATGTGTAACCACTGTTCATAATTTTCTTAAAGCCAACAATTTTTTTTTTTGATTGAGTCTAACTTACTTGTCCTAATAGTACAATCACTATCCAAAGTGTTGTGTTGAGCTATATATCTAATGTTGGCCAGAGCTAGCTTCCCTACATTTTCCAGGACCGTGTAGTTTAACTATTTCCAAAATCAAGTCGAATTGTTGATCATTATAAAATTTCAATCCTTAGACCAGTAGCCTATCATATTCATTGGATATTCAAAGTGAAAATCCCCTGCTTTAAAAGGACAACATTAATCCGGTCACCTCAAAGATTGCCCCGCGCTGTATATAATCAGATGCATTGGCACAGTTTACTGTTACATAAAAATATAAAAATTGTATATAAACCATTCGCATAAAAATAAAATCATTAAACCAGTTGACTATGGTATCTGGACACAATTCAATTTTTATATTTTCACGGATTTAACCATAGACTGCTGGACGTGTGTGAGCACAATGTCAATGTAAATCTTTAATTTGGCTATTAGGCTATTATCTGACTTACAATGTTGAAATTTAAATGAAACTATTTTAAGATTTTAAATAAAGTTTTAAAATGCTATTCAATTTTTGTGAGGAGGCTAGTCCAGTTTTGTTTCATTTTTTTATAAATAAGATACGACCTCTTGCGGCCATAAGCAGTATCGGTTACACGGTTAGCCCTTTTGAAGATGGGATGGTAGCCATTTCCAAAAACTGATGATTTGTCACATCTCTAACACACACGTCATACGCGTCTGCTCGCCTCCGAGACGTTCCAGACATTTCCGTGACTGATTGGGAAGGGACTCCCTCATCTCATCCCTGGTAATTGGCTCCTGGGAATATGCAGCTGGTTGAAACGTGACTGGGCAGCAGGGCTTCCTATGGCTGCTGTCGGCTCTGAACCTGTCTCTGATGGCACGCTGGTCCCAATGCCTTTCATTGGCTTAAACCCATGTTACTTTTCAAACCATACCCCTGCATATTCACCATCCTTATGCCCAGCATCTATACCCTGGGCTCCATATAGTAATTAGATTAGATAGAGATGAAACCAATGCATTACCCTGGACATCCTTGATTTCATTGATGAGGACCATCCGAAACAGGATACAGAACACCAGCTTCATTTCACTGGTACACCACATTAGAATATTGTGCTCATTCTCTATAGTACACCACATTAGAATATTGTGCTCATTCTCTATAGCACACCACATTAGAATATTGCACTCATTCTCCATAGCACACCACATTAGAATATTGCACTCATTCTCCATAGCACACCACATTAGAATATTGCGCTCATTCTCTATAGCACACCACATTAGACTATTGCACTCATTCTCCATAGCACACCACATTAGAATATTGCACTCATTCTCCATAGCACACCACATTAGAATATTGCGCTAGCTCTCTGCAGTACAGATCATTGCATGGATGGCGCATGTAAGCACTGGAAAATAACTTGAAAGCCCCACCCCCCGCCCCGCCTGTGTTAATGAAGCTGTGTTATTTAGTGAGATATGGCAGTGATTATGTTGAATATGGTGAGAGAAACACACAGCGGTGCAGTGTGAGGAGGGCACCGCAGCAGGTGGTGCAGGGGGACCCAGGTAAACAGTAAACACATGACAGATGTTAGCATGGCACGTCGCTCCCTGCAGAGGAGCAGGGTAGGATCATATGGCACATAGATGAACACACCTACACACACACATGCACACACACACACATACACTCACACACATATATACACACATATACACGCATATATACACACACATAAATACACACACACACATACATACGCGCACACACACACACACACACCCTGCTTTCACCTCCACAAACACACACACACACACACACACACACACACGCACACCCTGTTTTCACCTCTACACACACACCGACACACATTTAAGTTATAAGAAACATTGCAAGAATGGTTGTAGAACATTTGTCAGTTTTGTTATTCTACTTATGAAGAATTTGTGCATTTGTGTGTGTTTTTCATTTAAATTTCAGCAGGAATGTCAGCTATCTTTACTAAATCTGACATCTGGAACACTGAGTTTATTGACAGATACAGTATCTAACATGATGCTTTTCATGTCACAATCTGGGGATGTTTCCAGGAAGTTTGAATGTGATGTGTCTGGAAGGGTATTTTATTTCTGTGAATTTTACTTGTTTGGAACATTTTAAGACTGTTTGGGGGAGTTTTCACTTCATCATACTGCCATCTCACAACCAAATGGGAATTTAAGTGAAACATTTCCCAGAGCTCTTCAATGTTTTATATTAAGTGGGAAGACGAGAATCGGGACACTTTTTCGTCACAAACCCCTATTTGAAAAGAGTCAGACCCCTGGCTCCCTTACCAATCTGCAGTAAAGCAGACTGTGACCCAGCTGAGAAACAGCACTGATCATTAAGTGCTGCATCATCAAGAGGAAAATGTGCCCCAATAAAAGTTCAGCAGACAGACACCATCGAGGGGAAAATGTGGCACAGTAAAAGTCCCGCAGCCATATACCATAGGGACAAATTTGTTGCAGTAAAAGTCCTGCAGGTACACACCATACAAGGGAACATGTGCCACAATAAAAGTCCAGCAACCTCACACCATCGGGGGAAAAATGCGTCACAGTAAAAGTCCAACAGACACACGCAATCAGGGGGAAAATGTGGCACAGTAAAAGTCCAGCAGAAACACACCATCCAGTGGAGTATATGCAACAATAAAAGTCCTTCAGCCACACACCATTGAGGGGAAGATGCGCCACAGTAATAGCACAGCAGCCACACCATCCAGGGGAAAATGCATCACAGTAAAAGTGCGGCAGCCACATTAGGCAGGATTTATATAAGCCTCATTAATTAAAGATGACACTTCCTGATGAAGAGATACTCAAGTCTCAAGTCCCAGATTCTGCAAATGACTGGAGGCTGAAACTTTTACCCAACTCTATAACGGCACTTATTTTCTGTTATGAGATTTAAAATAAATAAATAAAACATTCCAACTCAATGGAGAGCTTAAGGAGCTTAGACAAAATCTTATTTATTTATTTTTTTTACAACGCAAAATCCTAAACATTCACTTTAGCTTATGGTTGGCGGTTCTATCACACTTTACATGATTATGTATGAAATGGAATGAAAATCCTCATAAACGGCCCCGTTCATAAATCATTATAAAAGGTATTGACTTTTCCCTGAGACAGAGTGTCTGAGAGGAGGGCTGGGCGAGGGTCTCTGTGCGGATGACAGGGGGACCGGCCCCTTCCTCTCTATCAGCACGGCCCGACCGGCCTCCCGGCTGACACCATGATGAATGGCTGTTTTAAAAGATCTGTCCCTCTCCCGAAGGCAGGCTATTCATCACCGCGCCTCAAACAGGGGAGTAATTAATGTGAAATTCATATTGCTTATCTCATGCAACAGCGGCGTTAGTTTTATTATTGCAACCTCCACCTCCAACAACAACGGCCAAACAAATCCGTTTTGATGGACGTAACGCTATCGTAGTTCTGGATTCAGAAGACAGCGCTGAGCGTACGCGTAATACCATAGAGATCCTCAGCGTTCACTCAGCGTTCCCCCTGCTAAATCATTCTCTGCTCAATAATGGAATATTTCAGGCTTCAGTTTAGAACATATTTTAGGATATGAATGCATAATAAAATCAAAAATAAGAATGGTATGAAATCACATTAATAGCACATTAATATTTGATCAAACAAGAAATAGAATTATACGCACGCACACACACATAAATATGACGGGGGAGATTTCCTGTTTGTGGCACCCACTGTGCAGTGTAGTTGAGAGTAACACACTGCCTGGGTCAGACTGTGCAATGTGTTTATGTGAAACTGCAGGGGCTACAGCAGCAGTGTGCAGAGCGCCTCAGGTGAAGTCTGAACACTTTGCAGATGTTAACAAACACAAAAGCACAAGCAGCAGGCCTTTTTCTACACAATGCATCACACTTCTTTTGTCCTTTTTTCATTTTACTGCCCGGGTCATTCATGGTCCTTGGTTCCCTGCCATATCACTGGTCCCCAGCTATTATCTGTGCTTTCATTTTTTTATGACAAATTGATTTTTCTCTGTTTTGTATTTTAAGAATGTGCCGGGATGATAAGAAAAGAACTTGCCGGTGTTTTGATGTATTTTTTGTTTTTCCAGAGCGGCTGAGAAATAACAAGTCAGATGGAGTGCTGGGAACTAACTTCAGAAAAGAAAGAAACTACTAGAACCTATCACGTGCAAGCACACAGACAGGCACGTACCTGTACATACACGCACACGCACACACGCAAACACACACACATACACACACACACAAACACACGCACATGCACACACACACACACACACACACACACACAAGCACAAACACACACGCACACAACCGCACACATGCACATGCAGTCCCCTCCAAAAGTATTGGAACAGCAAGGTCAATTACTTTGTTTTTGCAATACACTGAAAACAGTTGAGTCTCAGGTCAAAAGATGTACATGAGATGACAGATCCAAATTTCAGCTTTTTTTCCCCCTGGTATTTATATATAGATTCGTTACACCGATTTTTAGGTGAGCAAAAGTATTGGAACATGCGACTGACAGGTGTTTCTTGTTGTCCAGATGTGTCCTGCTAGATTGACTGGTTAAACAATAAATAGTTCTGAAAGTCTACTAGCCTTGGGTGTTGCCTGTGATGACTGCATTTGTGTTAGAAAGGATAAAGCAACATGAAGACCAGAAAGCTGTCTTTGGGAGAAAAGCAAGCCATTCTGAAGCTTAGAAAAGAGAGAAAATCTGAGCCATTGCACAGGCATTAGGGATAGCTTGTACACAACTTGGAATGTCCTGAAAAAGAAAGAAACCGCTGGCGTACTGAGCAGCAGATGTCGAACAGGTCAAGCAAGGAAAACAACAGCAGAAGCTGTGAAGAAATACCCCAAAAATCAGTCAGTAACATCACAAACAATCTCCACAGGGCAGGAGTTAAGGTATCTCAATCAACCGTTCAAAGAAGACTTAGAGAGCAGCAATATAGAGGCTATTTCACAAGATGCAAACCACTCATCAGTAGTAATCGGAGGGCAAGATTACATTTTGCAAAGAAGCGTGGAGAAAGAAGGAATCTGCTCATGCATCCAAAACATATAAGCTTGTCTGTGAAGCACAGTGGAGGAAGTGTCAAGGTTTGGGCTTGCTTGGCTGCTTCTAGAGTGGGCTCACTAAACTATTGATAAAAAGCATCACAAAAGAGAAATGCAACAGTTTGGTGATATCAGTGTGTCACAGGCTTGATGCAGTTATTGCAAGCAAGGGATATGCTACCAAATATTAAGTGTCATTTACTTTCATTTACTTAAATACTCTCTGTTCCAATACTTTTGCCTACATCAAAATTGGGTGGTCTGATACCAAATGTGCTATGTTCTAAGTCGTTCAACACATCTAGGTGTAAATAGCAGGAAATAAAAGCTGAAATTATGCACTCCTGTCTCGTGTTCATCTTTCTATCTCAACCCCAAATGTATTCAGGGTATTGCAAAAACAAAGGAATTGGCCTTGCTGTTCCAATATGTTTGGAGGGGACTGTGCATGCACACATACACACACACACACACACACACACACACACGTACACATACAAGCACATGCACAAACTCGTAAAACACACAAACAATCACACACATGCGCACATACTTATATATGTGCAAACACACTCTCACACACACACACACACGTACGCTCACTCACACACACACTTTGTCTGGTAAGAGAACTATTTCATTATTTTTCTTTCCTCAGCATCTTGCCTCTAATTAGTTTTGCGTTGTCTTTCATTAAACAAATGAGGTTGTCATCGTTTTAATGAAACAGGAAGATGCATGTTTTCTGAATAGTGTGTGTGTGTGTGTGGGTCCCCAGCAGGACAAATTCAGACTGAATCAAAGACATATTTTCTCCTAATTTATCTGTGCATGTATTAACGTCACCCCGTGACTCTGTATGCGCCGCAAAGCAAACATTTAACCAGCGGAGTGGGCATTTATCTTCATGCTGTATGCAGATGAGCTGCTACAGCAACATCCAGCAAAAGTACCCAAAGTATTCAAGGTCAAAATTTCACCATTCAACACCCTCGCAGTGGAAGTAGTGGAATGAACCCCACAACCAAAATGGATAGAACTTGCACAAGCCAATCACAATGGATGGAGCCTACACAAGCCAATCAGAGGGCAGGACAGATTCCACAGGAATCAGAGGACATCAGATTCCACAGGAGTCCAGCATTGCCCACTCTCTCTGTCCCCCCCCCCCCCCCCCCCCTCTCTCTCTCTCTCTGTCACAACTGGGCAGCCCTGGAGGCAGTGATCATTACATCACTTCCCCTCTCCCCCCCAGCCTCCTGCCACACAGCGTTACTGTAAAGCCACAGCTCCTGGAGGGGGACGGCTCTAACACAGCCCTGTGACCCCCCTGCCCTTGCCCGGAGACACCAGTCTGCCCCCCGTCATGCCTGGGTGTCAGAGCATGGAGCGCAGTCCATTTCAGAGAAGACATTTCAAGAGATTTTAGCAGCGAGAGAGAACTACATCTAGTAGTGCTCTGTACTTGGTCAGTTATAGAACTAAAGAGAGGGGGTCCTGCAGGTGCGCCTGTCTGTCTTTCTGTCACAGAGAAGTGCATTGTGGGTCAGGACAAGTCGTTGACTTGGCAGCTCCAGTTAGGATGGTTTCCATGAGGAAGAACCCTGCTGCAGGGGGTGAGGGAATCTGCTCAGCCTCACTGCTACACCACTATACCTTCCTACAGCAGCCTACTCCACCGACCTGCTACACCACTTTAGTTTACTCGCCTGCGTCTCCCTGCTAAAAGCACTGCATGACAGAGCCAATATAAATAAATGCACAGTTTTTGGAGCCAATGCTAACCATTACACTGGCCAATAAAGAATGGCAATTTTAATGATCGGCCTTGACTTGGCCTTGTTAGCCTGCTTATGCTAAACACCCCTGCCCCACAACCATTATCGCTGTTAGTGCTAGCATACATGAATATGACAATATTCACACTGTGAGTCAATCAGTAGTGCACTTTAGCTGTTTGCCATTTTCGCAAAAACAAAACAGTAATTAGGTGGAATATCCCATCCTGAACTGATGGTTCAACTGCTAATGTGTTGACTGCTGATTCTCCTCACGACTGGCTCATGTAATCCAGTGCAATCCTTGTAAACAAATGTTCATATGAAATTATTCATAATAATAAATATAATAATAACAGACCACTATTTAAGACATAAAATGCTATTTGAGACATAAAATGCTACCAACATCAAATGGTTATGTTAAAAGAAGTAAAATGTTTTATTTATTTTTTTAACTCCGCATGGCTTCAGATTTCATGGAATTCAGGATAATTGGCACAAAAACAAAATTTATAAATATATTCAACTGGAGCTGTCAAAACAGCACATCGACATGAACAGCTCAGGACCGCAGGAAGTAACATGGAAAGGGCTTACGCTGTGAGCTGAACTTCCTGTCTGCCGATGGCGGCGTATCCACCGTGTTCCGGCAGGAAAGGCAGGAGGTCGCTGCAGAAACGAGCTGCTCACACCTCATCGCTACCCGGCAACCGGGGAACACAGAGGCAGCTGCTGTTGCCATGGCGACAGCCTGCTCAGCCCGACTCCATTTTGGTTCAGATCGTCCTCACTGCAGTGCTCTCCCTCCGTCAGAGAGAACATTCCAGCAAAGACACCTGGCGTCTGCTGTCCTTCATTACGCGCACGTATGAACAACCTTCAGAACAACCAGAACGCCATCAGCACTCCACATGACGCATACGCACGCAAGCGTGACGATCTGAAACCCCGTAGCAGCCGTCAGGCAGATAAACCCCACGCTATATCCCATCCTGGGCTGTTTCATTGATGTAAGCGGGTTTGGGAAGGCTGTGCAGGGGGTACTGGTTCCTCTCTGCTGTTAGAGGAGCTTTTCGCTGCATAAGGTGTACAGCTCGGCTGGAGTACGGAGATGTAATCTGTGCTCTGTCCTGAATTAGACCACACTGCAGCCGTAGTGCAGGCTTACAGCTCTGATCTGACTTTCAAAATGAGGGAACAGGGAGATACAACAACTACATAACTATCGACACCAGCTCCACCAATAGAGCTATAGGACTATCGACACCAGCTCCACCCACAGAGCTACAGGATGAGTGACACCAGCCCCACCCATTGAGCTACAGGACTATCGACACCACTCCACCCACAGAGCTATAGGACTATCGACACCAGCTCCACCCACAGATCTACAGGATGAGTGACACCAGCCCCACCCACAGAGCTACAGGACTATCAACACCAGCCCCACCCACAGAGCTACAGGACTATCAACACCAGCCCCACCCACAGAGCTACAGGACTATCAACACCAGCCCCACCCACAGAGCTACAGGACTATCGACACCAGCCCATCCCACAGAAAAAAAACACAGGACAACTGATAACAGTCCCACCCACAAGAGAAACACAGGACTATCGACACCAGCCCCACCCACAGAGCTGCAGGACAGGAGAAACACAGGTCTATTGACACCAGCCCCACCCACAGAGCAACGGGACCATGGATGTGAGGTTGTTGCCATGTCTGAAGAAAAGACTAAAACAAGATAAAATGAGGAAGAAGATGTAGCCCATCTCTGTAGTATCATGTTCAGGTTGTTTCATGTCATTCATGAGTCATATGGACTCCATTTCTGCTGTTTTTAACATCAATGACATATGATTTGTGACAATTCCGTTTTACAAATAATTTACTGTAATTACAAAATAAGTTACTGTAGTATAATTGAATAATGATAGGCGTATTGCTTCTTTTGAATTAGACATGCACATTTTATGATTTTACTGATATTGATATGTTTGTGATCTGTTGTTATTGTGATATTTACCAGACCCTCTCAGCATTAGTTCTTTCCTTTCTTGCCATTATCGCTGGATTTTCTCCTATCCGTTTGATGACTCATTGAAAGCTCAGCGCTGTGGCACCATATAAACCCTAAATTGTTTCCTCAAAAGATGAATATCTGCATCCTTCGCTGAAGGAGGTAAATGAGGATGGATTGTGCATCCTTCTTCCTTTTATTAAACAATCTGAGCCCTCTCTGTCATGGCAACCAGTTAACCCTTCCCAGAAAAATGAGAGAGGAGGAGACGGGAAGAGATAATTATTAAAACATTCCCAGTATACCCAGCAGTCTGTGTCTGCCACTCCAGCCTGTGTAGCTGTAAAATCCAGCTATGCCAGCTTCACCAGCATGGAAATAAGGCTGATCATAAAACTGGGTATGAACTGGTCAACCAGCATGGCCAAGCTGGGTATGAGCTGGTCAACCAGCATGGCCAAGCTGGGTATAAGCTGGTCAACCAGCATGGTCAAGCTGGGTATGAGCTGGTAAACCAGCATAGCCAAGATGGTCATACAGCTTGTCTCGCTGGGTAAAAGTAATTCAACCAGTCTCAACCAGTAAAAGTAATGGCTTTCACCATTTATCTCCCTTTGATTTGGTCAGTTGGGTAGTTTTGCATTCCTGTTTCGTTTCTTTATTACTTGCTTTTTTAGTTGAAGGTTTGAGAGTGCAGTAGTCTAGCACAAACAGTTCCCCTGGAGTTTGCACTGCTAACACTTCACACAACAAGCCAAAGCATCTGCACAAGGCTAATAACCTTCAACTCCCTGCAACAGAACCAAACACCTAAACAAACCGGCAACGGTGCTTTAACGCGGCCCAGAAGGCTAAGAGCACGCATAAAGCTTTCATGGAACAGTTCAAATTCAAGAGCAGACTCCACATCACTTTACTGCTCTTTATGAATTATGATTGGTTGCTGGTTTTGCCAATCATGTTCTTCCGACAGTGGGAGGGTTCAAGAGCTGAGCTGGTGTCTGTTCATCCCTTGGCTAAAACAAAGCCAAGTTCAGTGTACCAGATTCTCCAAGCTTTAACATTTTTTATGAATCGCAAAGAGACTCAGTTGTATGTCAACAGTCCAGTACTGCCCCCACAGAAGAACATGAAGCCTCTAACTAATATCCCCACGATCCAGAATAGCTTATTCCTAAAAAGTAAAAGGCTTTTTTTACTTTCAAATATGATGTCTCTGTTATCTAATGCCAGGGCTAGTTGCATAACATACACACAGGGACACAGCACACGCCTCAACTCCTCACCCGTCAGACAGAGTCTGCTCACCATGACAACCATGCCTCAGTCATATACTGTATATATGGATATATCCAATAGACTGTATATACACAGCGTATACAAGCACACAGACACACACGATCACAGACATGCATAAAACACACACACACACATATACACTGGCACACAGACACTATCACACATACACACACACACAAACACACACGCAAAGGCACAGGTATGCACACACACACATAACATACATTCACACACACACAGGCATACACACACAATCACACACATAGGCAAAGGCACACACACAGGTGCACACAGGCATGAATGCACTGACAGGTACAGGCACACACACGCGTGCATACACACACTCACAATCACTCACACACAAATGCACACACACACGCACACACACACACAGGCAAGCACAGGCGCACGCACCTGGTGGCCATCCTGCATTCAAACCGCTGTATATATCCAATCTAAATCCAAAAATCAGTCTTCCCTCAGGCCTATATGTAAACTTTTTTGTGTTTATCTGATGTGCATTGAAATCTATAAGTCTTAATTATTTGCAGGCGAGTTATTTTTAAATACAGGAGGAGAGGGTCTCCACCGTAATGGCGCCTCTGAGAGATGCATGCACACATAATGAAAAGGACAAACTCAATACCATCCGTCAGACCTGACAGGCTCAGCTTAAACAAAGGAAAACAGCCCATCCCTCAAAAGTCATGGTCAGGATCCTTCTGTCACACGGATGGGATGTTTCCAGCGTCAGAGGAAACACCCGCACAGAGGGCGTCTGAACAAAATAACTCAATAAACACTTACACACACATTTTTTTTTTAAGTCAAAGTAAACAAATAAATAATTTAAAAAGGCGTTGTTTTTCTAAAGTAGATGCCATCCAATTGGATTGTTGTTGAGAGGGGCTTCCTCTGGAGAGAGAGCCAATTGGTGGAATACAGGAAAAGGGGGTGTGGTTTCTCCTCTTGTGAGAGGGCAGATTGGTAGATTACATAATGGCGGTGGTTTGTCCATTGGTGAGAGAGGGGATAGGTGGAGTACATGATACGGGTGTGGTTTGTCCACTGGTGGGAGTGGATTGGTAGATTACAGTATAAGGGGGTGTGGTTTGTTGCACCATTCAAAAACCTGCTCATTCATCCTGCCACTACACTGCTAATATACAGTAAGTTTGCTTTGTCTGCACTAGTACCTACAGTAATTTATTCTGATCAAACATCATTAAATTCCCTCTGTTTGTTTAATTCCCAAAACCAACTGTCAAACAAGTAGTTCTATTGACTTGGGGTTGACATATGATAAACATTATTTACTGGTAAATATTTGCAGAGTAAAACACAGGGTGGCACTGAGGGAGTTTTACAGTACAGTACAGCAGAGACACTGTATGACATTAGCAGCCTGCAGTATGCTTGGAACACAATTAACATTTTGATATTAATGTGTTTACAGTGGCCCTTTCTCAGTGTTGGCCTGGACATGTAAAGGAGCAATTTTTCTCGATGGAAAATAAAATTATGTATGATTTTTTTCCCCTATAATATGACTGTTATGGTCAGAATATTCTTCAAAATAACCACAGGCCATTTGAAAGTGGTTGAGAGCTCATTTTCAGTAATGTAAACACAAGCCATCAGTAGAACAGTAAATGTGGAAATGATCATGCCATATAACATTTATTCATGCAATCAAATTCATGCCAGGATTGCAAAATCAATACCCATCCCCTCTGGAATTCTCTGAGCACATTTCAGGATGAGAGCCTTCACTGCTGGTCGCATTTCCGTTGGTTTATTAAATCCGTTCAAAGATCGATGATCTGTCGGCGGCCGGTGGGAATGAATGGCTTTTGTGTTTTTCCAGCGGATCTATCCGCCGTTCGGGCCTCGTTACGTGAGCAAAGACGGGGGAGAGGCAGAGAAAGGGGCAGGCGCAGAGTGACACCGATCGACAGTGACGTGAGAGAGCTCCGGGTTGATCTGAGCGGCCATCTTAATTCGAGACCACAGGAGGGGTCAATAACCCAGCCCCCACCACCCCAGTGTGAGGTGAGAAAAGTGATAATGTAGTGTGTACTCGCTAATGGAAGTGTGTGTGTGTGTGTGTGTGTGTGTGAGTGAGTATGTGTGTGTATGTGTGTGGGTTTGTGTGAGTTTGTGTGTGTGTGTGTGTGTGTTTTTGTGTGTGTGTGTGTGTGTATGGGAGTGTGTGTGTGGGTGGGGGGGTGCAAAGGGAATGGAGACACAATAACACGCTCATTTCACAGAAGTCATGGGAAACAAAAAATGTAATGAAGTACTGAGAGAGAGAAAGCGAACAAAAGCAAGAGAGAGAGAGAAAGGGGGGGAGGTGAGAAATTGAGAAAGAGTGAGGGAGCGAGAGAGGAAAAATGGAAATTGACTCTATTTCGCAGGGGCTATAAAATGTGATGTTGATTATTCAGTAGGTTCTTGTACATCTGTCTTATCATCCTCTACATCACTATATATCAACATTATTAATTATTATTATTATTATTATTATTTTGCAGAAGTAGATTAGTATTACTAGTATTTGTAGTTAATTAGGGCAGAGACTGCAGTGCCCATGTTGGAGTGGAAACGAGAAGCTGGGCAGAGACTGCACTCTTTAACCCAACAGGAGGAATGTGTAATCCCAGACCCTCTCTCACAAACATCATCTGCTCTGAATCACGAAGACTGCAGGAAAAATCATCTTTACCCATCTGCCTGCCTGTCTGTCTGCCTGCCTGCCTGTCTGTCTGAGTGACTGTCTCTCTGTCTGTCCATCTGTCTGTCTGCGTGCCTGTCTGTCTATATGTCTGTCTGCCCGTCTCTCTGTCCGTCTGTCTGCCTGTCTGTCTGTCTGTCCATCTGTCTGTCTGCGTGCCTGTCTGTTTATATGTCTGTCTGTGTGCCCGTCTCTCTGTCCGTCTGTCTGCCTGTCTGTCTGTCTGTCCATCTGTCTGTCTAACGTGCCTGTCTGTCTATATGTCTGTCTGTGTGCCCGTCTCTCTGTCCATCTGTCTGCCTGTCTGTCTGTCTGTCCGTCTGACTGCCTGTGTGCCTGTCTGTTTATATGTGTGCCTGTATGTCTATCTGTCTATATGTGTACCTGTCTATCTGTCCATCTGTCTGCCTGCTTGTCTGAAATCTCCCACAAATCAGCAATCTCTACCATAGTTGGAAGCAAAGTTTGAGAAATACATACATGCATGCACTCACACACACACAGACACGCATGCAAACATATATTCAGTGATCACTGTATTTGGTATACCTGTACACCCGCTTGCAAATGTAAATATTTAATCAGCCAATCGTGTGGCAGCAACTAAACGTATAAAAGCATGCAGACATAGTCAAGAGGTTCAGTTGTTTTTCAGACCAAATGGGGCAGTGATGTAATTTAAGTCATTTTGACCATGGAATGATTGCTGGTGCCAGGTAGTGTGGTTTGAGTATCTCAGAAACTGCTGATCTCTTGTTTTTTTTTTTTTTTTTTCACACCAGAGTTTGCTGAGAATGGTGTGAAAAAGGAAAAAAAAACAAGTGAACAGCAGATCTGCAGGCAAATATTGGTATGCAGAAGAGCATCTGAACACACAATGCATCAAACCTCTAAGTGGATAGGCTACAGCAGCAGAAGACTTAAATAAGTCCAATAAATACCTACTAAAGTGCTCAGTGAGTGTACACACACACACACACACACACACACACACTGGCGCGCACACACACACACACACACACACACACACACACACGCCACTGGGTGCATTGTGTCTCAATGGGCCTTACTCCAGGAAAATGGGCATTGTCGGAATAATCACTTCCAAATGTGTCTGTGTGTGAGATAGCTGTGTGTGTGTGTGTGTGTGTGTGTGTGTCAGATGGCTTTGTGTGTGAAAAATGGGTGTGTGTGTGAGTGTGAGATGGGTGTGTGTGTGTGTGAGAGAGAGATGGGTGTGTGTGCGTGAGAGATGGCTGTGTGTGTGTATGTGTGTGTGGGGGGGGTACCCCTCAGAGCCTCTTACCGCCCGCTCTCTCTCTCTCTCTCTCTCTCTCTCTCTCTCACTTAAAAAGGCGATGTGAAGTGCGGGTGGCCTGTGTGCACAATGCGGGGTGAGCTCGCTCAAACGACAAAGCCCTCTGTACAGCACCGAGCCCTACCAATAAAAACCCAGCACTCCCACAAACGTGCCACTTGTAGCATGTGCAGGCAGGGCCATTACATAAATAACGCTCGAGTGTTTCTGTTCCAAACAATAGGCACCTTACATAACACAGAGGTGCAGAGGCCGTGTGTGTGTGTGTGTGTGTGTGTGTGTGTGTGTGTGTGTGTGTGCGTGGAGAGTGGAGCGCAACCAGCCGCTCAAAGTTCTGACAGCCTGGCTGCACTGGAACGTGGTGGGATATACAGGTCTGATAAAACGGGTTTAAAACGTCTCTGACAGAGGAACCGGGTTGGAGAGAGAATCAGACCATCGGCACTGACTTCTTTCTTTTCGAATGAAAGCAAAGCGCCAGAGATGTGATTCTAGGGAACATTAATTTTGCGCAATTTTATGATGAGAGAGAGATTGGATTTTTCTTGCATGTTTCGCAGAACTCCATCTAAATTAGCAATCGTAACAGTAATTATACTGATCATAGTTATTTTCTTTTCATTTCTGGGCAATCATTTATCTGTTTACTTGAAGTGGGTAATGTTACATAAAGAAAAACAAAACAATACCTTCAAAATGGATTTACAAACTCATTTATAGAAACAGATTAAGATTTTGATCATGGTGGCTACACACCACATTTTATCTTCAGGTCATGTTAATTCATAGAGGCACTCCATACTACAGTATTTAACGCATGTTAGAAAAATCATTCCGACTCAATAAAAACCAGGCCACAATGATTCAAATTCTTATATAGACACAGTACACAGCACAATGCATTGACATATCATTTTAGCAAGTATTAGATAAATGAACACAATGTATCTGAATGATGATAAATAACTCCCTGTTGGCCATATCATTTAATAATCATTCCATACACATTTAATAAATGTCTACAGAGCTAACAGTCTTTCTGAATGTGTTTCCAGACTCAGAACATCAGCTGAATTTATATTTAAGGAGTGATCAATCTCGCAGCAGTGCGGGTATAGGGAGGCTGTGAATCCAATGCTGGTCACCCGAACGAACCTTTAATCTAAATCCACCGCATATCAGTCTGCTCTGCTCATTACTCACTGCTACTGCAGGGCTAATGTACAGGACAGAACCATTCCTGCTTACATTTACATTTTTGTCATTTGGCAGATTTGTTGCAGCTTCATCACAGTCTATGTTAACCTGTGTGCGCGCGCACACACACACACACACTCTCACACACTCACACATACACACACTGTTACTGCAGGCCCTGAGTACAGAACCATTCCTGCTGTATTGGAGTCGCTTTTTTTCAACAGCGTTTTTCCTCTCTCCCGCTAAAAGTTATGAAGACATTTTTCAAGAGAATATTAAATCCGAGGCCTGAATTCTCCTACTGCCCAGCACAAATGTCATTTAGGGATTCTATACCACCCCCCCTATACCCCCCATCTCCTGTACCTCAGGGGAGGTCTTTAACTTTTCTAAAGACAGAGCAGAAGGGCTTCTTAAAGAAAGAACTCACACAGCAGCATTGCTTAAAAAAACTGAAGTTAACTCCCTCCCCGAGTCCCTCTGCATTTTCTGGACAGCTAAAAAACGAGGATTAATGTTTCAATTTAATTCATTATTTCCTATTCATAAATGTGCCATTTTGTTATTATTGCTAGGATTTACCACAAATTTCTCATGTCATTGTGATATTTATAAAGCACAGATACTTTCAGTGCAGTGGCAAGGCCTGTTTTAATTGCTCATTGTTTTGGGGAGGGCTAATTGCTTGTTATTTTTGTTTTTGGGGTGGGGGCTTGAAGCATTTTAATTAGCTGGCCAGCTTGAAGCCGTACCGTCTCTGGTTTTTAATTAGTGCCTGCGTGTCCTCGTCGTGATAGAAGGGCACTCGCATGGTGCGTAGCGTTTGACACCAGCTCGCTCAATTAGCCGCTAGCTCTGCGGTGCCAGTAATACCCAGCGTTTAAAACACAGCCAAGACAACAGGACGAGACCTGAGAGGGGGCTCTGTTTGGACTGGGGTACCAAACCAGCTTCCATTGCCAAATCCCCCCCCCCCCCAACCCACCCAGACCCCCTTCCCTCTCCTTACAACCCCACCCTCTCTACTTAAGAGAAGGTGTAGAGAGAGTCCTAGTGTAAAATTGTTGCCCTGGTGTCGTGTTTGAGGGTACATTTCTTTCATATCCATATCTTGTAGCATAGTGGCTAAACTATATGACTGGGACCCGCGAGTTTGGCGGTTTGATCCCTGGTGTAGCCACAATAAGATCCGCACAGCTGTTGGGTCCTTGAGCAAGGCCAGGGGAGGATGGTCTCCTGCTTAGTTTAATCAACTGTAAGTCACGTTGGATAGACGCATCAGCTAAAATGACGTGCAATGTTGTATTCTACACACTATTTATGATGAATATTATTTTGACATCATACATGCCAATATACTGTATGCATAAATGTTAATACAGACACAACACACAGTCATAAAATAAATAATACAAGTTGACACACATGACATACATTCAAACAAAATTATGAACATTTAAAGCCAAAGGTAAACAAGACAGCATTTCAAAGAGGCGGCTACCATAACGGCATCATCACACCTTCGTCTTAGCCTAGCGCTAGCCTGTGGGATAACCAAGACCAGAAGATCAGCTGACAAGAGGCTGAGTGAACGATGCCATCTCGTTCAACTCTTTAAAAACAAGGAGTAAAATCAATTATAAAAGCACCAAGAGCCAATGAGAGGAGGCCAGCACGGGGGAATTATGGGTACTCTTCTGAGTTCCAGTCCATAGCCTCGCAGCTGCAGACATGATCGGCCTGACTGATTACCCCGTATGAGGCCATTTACGGCAGTCACAACCATGCTATGATACCATGATCTCAGCCTGGCTCTCATTAAGACGTAGAGAGTATTTGGCCCGGAGGAGACGAAAGAGAACTCACTCATTATTCAGTCTGACCGCTGGACATTAATTGAATCGTATTATTCTTGTGATCGCGTGCCTGTGTTTTTCTTTTTTCTTGTGCGAATATTCCCTGTAAATAAATGACTTATTGCTCACAGTTTGAGACTCGTGAATTTGTCTCTGAATTCCCCAATCTGTCGCATGTATGACTGCTGCATGCAAACTGCATTCATTATAGCACATAATATATATGACATTTATAACCCACTCTGAAAAGAAACCTTAAAAGGTCCTATCGTGTACAGGAAGATACGTGGGTAGGGATAAAGACTGTCCCTATTACATTATATGAAACTGCACTGTTCTCTATTGCTGGGCTCTCATTGGTTCATCCATCTTCATTAAAGTGCACAATCCTTAGCTGGAGAAGAGCAGAGTTCCATCCCAGTGAAGAGAAATTAAGATGGCAGATGTCATTTTAATCGTTTAATTATGCCTTTCCATTAGCATCAATGAAAAGCGAGTCTAGTCCTGCCTGAATATTCCCAGACTGAGTATTACTGGAAACTGTTTTTTAATGCGGCACTGTGGAGGGCTTTCCAGGGTTGGATTGAGCTGTGTGTTCAGTCGTATAAGATATGTGTTCAGCTGTTTGAGCTGTGTGTTCAGCTGTATGAGCTGTGTGTTCAGTGGTTTGAGTTGTGTGTTCAGCTGTATGACCTGTGTGTTCAGTGGTATGAGCTGTGTGTTCAGTGGTATGAGCTGTGTGTTCAGCTGTATGAGCTGTGTGTTCAGTGGTATGAGCTGTGTGTTCAGTGGTATGAGCGGTGTGTTCAGCTGTTTGAGCTGTGTGTTCAGTGGTATGAGCTGTGTGTTCAGCTGTTTGAGCTGTGTGTTCAGCTGTATGAGCTGTGCGTTCAGTGGTATGAGCTGTGTGTTCAGCAGTATGAGCTGTGTGTTCAGCTGTTTGAGCTGTGTGTTCAGCTGTTTGAGCGATGTGTTCAGCCATATAAGCTGTATGAGCTGTGTGTTCAGGCAGCGTTTGATCTCTGTGTTCAGCTGTATGAGCTGTGTGTTCAGTTGTATGAGCTTGATGTTCAGGATCATATGAGCTCTGTGTTGAGCCGTATGAGCTTTGTGTTCAGCTGGAGATCGTATTCAACATTGGAGGGGCACCCCGTCATAAACACTCTGCCCATGCACGTTCCCTGGACCTTCAGGCAATGTTTGCCACCACTGACTTCCCAGAAACCCATAGCTCTGACCCCATGACCTTTGTGCCCCATGTTAACAAGCCCCACTGGGTTTGATCGTCCCCTGTCCACCACCTCAACACAGGTGAGGCTGTGGTACAGGAGATGTAACTTCTCTCTCACTCTGATTTCAGCTCGAGGCACTGGACTGGCCCTGGCTGAAAAATGGCGGCCGATGGCCTCGGAGAGAGAAAGTGGGCGTAGGTTAGAGGAAGCACGATTTGTGAGAGAGAAATAGCAAGTTCTGCTTCAATAGGGTGCATGGTCATTCCGGGAGCTGTCAATGCTGTCACGGCAACCACTTACCATCTACCTCTGCCGACTTCCTCAAATGCACCTCAAAAACACACAACAACTCTGCTCCGGTGTGTGGCAGTGTTAACCAATCTCCATTCATTTCATCACCCTTCAAACCTGCGAGATCATCAGGGAGACTGTGTGCTGCATCTCTCTCTCTCTCTCTCTCTCTCGCTCTCTTTCTCTCTGTCTTCTCGTCCCTCGCATCTCTTATTTTTTCTTCTCTTCTGTTGCTAAGCATCCTTCCCTCTTTCACGCTGGCATTGCTATTCTGTCCATTCCTTTCACCAGACTGTTTGTTTCCCCTCTTTCTCTTCCCCTATCCTGTCTCTCCCTTGTTCTCATGTTTCTATCTATCCATCCATCATCTATCTCTCTCCAGTCCCCCATCTGTTCCTGTGTCTGTCTTTCTATCTAGATTACGCTGTTTAAATCTGTTCTACTCTGCCATAACCCAGCCCCTGCAATTAACTACAAACATTCCCGCATTTCTCAAAACCAGAGCCTTGTCTGTCTGACAATGTGAGCCCTGCCATTTTAAATGCGGTTTTAAATCTCGGTTGTTAAACGAACAGTTCATGATGAATAATAATGATGGGAGATCAAACGTTCAGTGTTCAACTCGACGGACTCTGTGTTCACAAACGGATCAGATCTAAGCAATGTAATTTAAGACCCAAGGTTTTGCTGTTATTTAGGCCGTATGAATATGCATGATCTCACACAAAACAAACCCAACGAGGAGCACATGTTTCCTCTGAGCATTTATCAGCATCGGTTGACCGGGGAACCCCGGAGAATGGGCGCCTCCCCATCCCTGCAATTACGAGGGCGTGAAAAGGGGGCGGAATCGGACAAGGCGCGTGTTCCCTACCTGGTGGCAGAGCAGCAGATAAACAGACGACCGGTGAAAAAGGGGAGGAGAAGTTGAGAGAAGTTCAGCTGTGTTAAAATCCGTCTTCAGAAACGCCCCCGGCTGGAACTCCACATCAGGACGTCTGTAAGGCAGAGCAGAGACAGAGCGGCTTCAGTTAGGGGTTGTTTAGGGTTGATTAGCCTGGCTAACGAACAATCGCAGGAATGCTGGGATTAAGATGAACTGTATTGTCCTAAGGAAATTAGTTTTGGACTCAAGTGTCGCTGCATTAATAATAGAAGTTACATGATAAATAACACATTCAACCAAACATACTGTACATACATGCATACAAACTTGCACGCACATTGCCATGAATAAGAGACTAAACTGAAACAGCTGGTAGCTCGTTGACCAGTTCAGACCAGCTCCATACTCAATCTGGTTTGACCGGCCATGGTTTGACAAACTATGTTTTGAAACAGATGGTAGCTGGTAATTTCAAGCTGGTCACAGCTGGATTTTACACCAGGGTATATAATTAATTTGCAAATTTGTACCCAAAGAGAACATTACCGTACTTTCAGGGAACATTGGGAAATTTGAACAAAAGCACAGAACCAAAATGTACCTCTACTCTATTTCTGAGAGTATAAAAGGGGTCGGGGTAGGGAGGGGTTGAGGGTAGCCGATGTCTGACTGGCTCTCTTGGCTCTCATGCATGGTTCATTAAACCATAAAACCTCAGCACAGGAACTGCACTGCTGGCTGTGCTAAGAGCCTACGACAGACTCCACTCTAGCCTTTACCCAGACTGTGCTAAGAGCCTATGACAGACTCCACTCTAGCCTTTACCCAGACTGTGCTAAGAGCCTATGACAGACTCCACTCTAGCCTTTACTCAGACTGTGCCAAGAGCCTATGACAGACTCCACTCTAGCCTTTACCCAGACTGTGCTAAGAGCCTGACAGACTCCACTCTAGCCTTTACACAGACTGTGCTAAGAGCCTATGACAGACTCCACTCTAGCCTTTACCCAGACTGTGCTAAGAGCCTATGACAGACTCCACTCTAGCCTTTACCCAGACTGTGCTAAGAGCCTATGACAGACTCCACTCTAGCCTTTACCCAGACTGTGCTAAGCTCACTCACAAAATGACAAAAGCGAACAAAAAATACAGAATTTACATTGTTGTCCTTATTTTAATGAGGATCAAAATCCTTGAATAATCCTAGCTAGTTACTTCCAAAATAAATGGGATACATTTGGAGGCACAAAGGTAATCCAGCTGTACTGGAAATGAATGTAGAAGTTATTTGTTATTTTTTGTTATTTAGTGACTTACAGTTGATTAGATTAAGCTGGGGACAGTCCCCCCTGGAGCTAAGGGCCTTGTTTACAGCTTTTTTATCAGTCATTTTAGTGAATTTTCATGATTGTTGAATGAACTCTTAGAAAAAAGAAATCTCTTCAAAATCTAACCATTGAAGTTAAGGATAAACGCTGACTGAATCCCAGCCATTCCTTTCAATGATGGATTATGAGAAAAAAACATTTAATAACCTCGATGAATATTTTTTTTTTCTTTCACAGACAAGAAATTTGATAGCCAAAGCACTGCGTGGCATTTATTTATTCAGGGATATCAATCAAATCCAGAAAAAAAAACATTACCGGCCTTTCATAGTCTTTTAGTTTCACGGAAAATGGCCTGACATCAATTTCAGTTAACACACACAAAGACCTAGACTTTTCAAACATAATAGAAAGCCTGACCTATTTCCTAAACTCTAAAGAGAAGGGGGGGGGGGGGGGGCAGTTGATATGGGGCCACTGTGCTGGAAAGAAAGTGATATACTCCATACCTCTACGAGAATATCCATTTCAATCAATATTTACAAGCAGCATTAACCTCTCCCTTTGAACACCAGTGGTAAATTCTGGTGAAAGGAATTCATCCCCTCCATTCCTTCCCCGACATTTATCCTTCTTTGATCTTTCCCGGCGTACACATCGCTCTCGGTAATCCACGTTTTGTGTTTCAGTGGGGTTTCCTGCACTGAGAAACACTCTCCATCGCCGCCCTGGAGGACGATGCGGTGGTAGTAGAGCAGCCTGGCTGTAGGGCTGGGATCATCAAATCACGGTCCTTGAGGGCCAAGAACAGCTGGTTTTCCACCCTCCCTTTACCTGGGAGTCAGGTGTGAAGACGGTCAGTAGCACTAATTATTCAGTTACAGAGAAAACCAGGGCTGTATTTGGAGTCGAGGGCCAGATTCAATGATCCCTGCTGTAGGGTTCAGGGGTGCCCAGTGATGTGCCAAGGAGAGCTGAGAGTTCACTTCACTGATTTCACTAATTAGTTCCCTCCTCTCTGGTTGAAGGTGTGTTAATTAGTGAAATCAGTTGGTGCAGTGATGAGTTGGAATGAAGACATGTCTGAAATACTTAGCACACTACTCAGAGTCAATTTTTAGTATGCTAGTGTGCGGTTTTGAATGCAGCTATGCGTACTCTCATCCCACCATGGCACGCGATTGGCCACCGCTGCTGTACCGACAGTGTGGTTTTGATGAAGGTCATCTTGGGCACGCCACCATACGATGCCTCGAGAGAGAGAGTTCTCATGTCCGTCAGCATGGACGTACCGCCTGTCACAGACAGGAAGCCTTCCCTCCCTCCAGAGTGGCCCTCTCATGCTGTCAACCGAGGGCGCAGGTTTAGGGGAAACCCCTGCTCAGACCTGCAGCCCTCTCTAAAAGCTCTCACCGGGAGCCAGCCAAGCGGAACATGCCGGAATGTGAGTGAAAAGGCCAGAGATCAGTCCCTGGTCTAATCTCCACAACGCCGGCCATCCGCAGGGAATGACCGCAGGACGGCACAGCGTGCGTGCGTCGAGACAGACAGCTCACACACTTAAACACACAGCAGGACCCATCTTCTGAGAGTCAATGCACAGAACAGCTGATTTACTCACATTTACTACCACACAGGGCCTCAGTGGGAACGACGGCACTCACCCCTCATAATCCAGCACAGGAAACTAATTTAAATCACACCGCATTTATCTTCCTCCAAACAAACAGGGTGAACGCAACTGCTGAGGTTTCCCAGCCAAAAGCCTCTATTAGGGCTTTTCTCTGTAGAGAACTCATGCAATTTCTGAGAGAGAGAGAGAGAGACAGGGAGAGAGAGAACGCAGCTGCTACGTGTTAGCACTGATAGGCTCCAATTAAGCCTGGTCTCCGGATCAATACAAAGATGATTCCTAATCATTAAGAACGTCCGCATTAAAAATATAGTCAGCAATGAAGAGCATTAATCTCAAAATATTATCTTCTGCTTCAGCTTTAAATAACATGAGATCAAAATGATCCCACAATATGATATTAAATCACTAATCAAAGGCCATCAGTGTTGCGGATATGGTATTTGCTATCCTCATTAACTGCGTTAAAAACGATAACACATTTAAGCACATTAATAACACTCCCTTCTTTATCGCAGAGTCAGGCATGCAGAAAGTCTTATTTTTCATTTTCTCCTTGATATGAACAGGCAGTGAGGGCCGGATTGTGTTTATCTAGGGCCTTGGGCTTACAGACGCTGAGAGGCTAACAGAGAGAGTGCACACGTCCTGTAGAAGAAACGCAGTGAACAAAAAGCACAATGTGATTAATCCCTCATAATGAGTGAGCATGCTGAATATTAATATTCATATTCGTATGCAGTGTGTGTGGAGCGGGGAGGAAGGGCCAGGCATGAGCGTGACTACACACACGGACACGCAGATAAGCATGTTTCCCCTCAGTGTCCTTGGGCTACGCGTTTAACCTGCAAAGCAAAATGCAAAACTCAAGACGTCTGAAGAGATTTGTGTAAGCAGAAATTATATAAAACAGTGAACTCTCATGTGATGTTATTATTATTATTATTATCTTTTAAAGACGGAATATTTTTGAAATATCTCTGGAATTTTTTTTTTTTTTTTTACCCCATTTGTGGTCCATATTTAGACAATCGTGAACATTACATTGCACTACACACTGCACTTGCATTACATTGCACTGCATTACACAACATGATGCAATAAAGGAATATGAAGGGTAAAAATGTTACATATATTATAAATAAATGACTATAAATTATAAATGATACGCGAGGCCTTCGCAGTTCACAGGCGGTTTGTTTTCTCTCTCTTTAAGAGTTTAAATAAAAGCAGTCTGCAGTGTTCACACATTTATCTTTTATGTCCTTGTTGCCGCCATTCTGGAACTGCTGATCTCTGCCCTGCTCTCTAAGCAGCACTGACCAGCAGTGTGTGTGTGTGTGTGTGTATGTGTGTGTGCGTGTGTGTGTGTGTGTGTGCGTGCATGTGTGTGTTTGTGTATGTGTCTGTGTGCGTGTGTGTGTGTGTGTATGTGGGTGCATGTGTGTGTGTGTGTGTGCGTGTGTGTGCATATGTGCGTGTGTGCGTGTGTGTGTGTGTGTGTGTGTTTTTTTATATTTCCACAATCATGAATTCCTTTATTGCAGCCTAATACATAAGACATAGTAACCTACGGGTAATTATGCCTCAGTAAATCCAACCGTTAAAGACACAATACATGAAAGAGCTTGTAATAGATAAGTAACTATGTATGTCATTGCAGCGTTTAAGCTGACTGCCTGTATAATTTCAGGAATGATCACCAGTCATCTCAAACATGTTTTTAATGAGCATGTGGATGAAACAGAGTCTGAGAATGGGAAACATGGACTACCATTCCTGGCTAGTCATTCTCCCCATGAGTCATATGTGAGATATTGTGATTTCACTCTCAAAGTAAAACTACAAAAATATCCCCATATTTACTGCCAATCTAGAAGTGTTTTTGCTCATGTCATAATGTTACTTTGCAAACAGTCTTCTGTCATGCCACAGAGGAAGATAATTAGTACATTTTTACTGATTTGTAAATACAATGAATGAAAATGATTCCCAGTGTGTTAAATTATATATTATTCACACACCTGCTAAACTACATCAGTATGCTGAACTCAAGTGGCTTTTGTCGAAAACAAGCTTTTAAAGTCAAATGTAGGGACACATTAGTGGTGTGTTACCCCCATGCTATTGTTTTCAGGTGTGGTCAACCTATTTCTTGTTTTAATCTCAGAAAACGGTATTTTTCCCACAGTGAAATGGAAAATTCACTAAAAGGTAAAATGGGACTAATCAATAGGCTTGGATATGCTTGTCAGGACCATGATTTTCCGCAATAATGGATGAAAATGAAATATTAATATTCCAATTTAAACACCATTAGTGGTGATGACTGAATAGTTGTCATTACAGAAATGCAGCATAATTACTGTGCTATTGTGCCTCATATCTGTGACAATTACAGAGTAATGACTTAGAAATGCAGTGATTATTTTCGCTAATTTCTCAGTGAACAAAAACATTTCATACTTCACAGTTTATAGTCATTGTGTGGCCATTACAGCATTGATAAACAAAAAATGGCACTCTTGCGCTATATATCTTGTCTTTTGTCATATTCATTATCATTATTATTATTATCATTATTATAAGTAGTAGTAGCAGTAGCAGTAGTAGTCACAGCAGCATCAGTAGCAGTAGCAGTAGTAGCAGTAGTAGTCACAGCAGCATCAGTAGTATTAGCAGTACCCGGAACAGTAGTAGTAGTAGTAGTAGTAGTAGTAGTGTGTAGTTTTATAAGTAGAATGGCATTTGTTGATATTGTGGTGTGGCATAAATATAGTAAATTAATGACTGTTTACTAAAATGTTTACATTTTTATTTATGGGCAATTTAGCCACATATAGTACAGAGCCTTTTGCCTTTGTAGAGGCCTGATATTTTACATACACTCAGTGAGCACTTTATTAGGTATTTATTAGACCTATTTTTTGACTTATTAAGTCTTCTGGTGCTGTAGGTTTGATGTGTTGTGTGTTAACAACACGTTTCCGCCTGCAGAACTGCTGCTCAGTGGATGTTTTTTAGTTTTTTGCACTATTTTCTGCAAACTGTAGAGACTCGAATGTGTAAAAATCCCAGGAAATCAGCAGTTTCTGAGATACTCAAACCACCCTGTCTGCCACCAACAATCATTCCACGGTCAAAATCACTTAGATCACATTTCTGACATTCTGACATTTGGTCTGAAACACAACTGAACCTCTTGACCATATCTGCATGCTTTTACGCACTTAGTGATTGGCTGAATAAATATTTGCATTAACAAGCTGGTGCACAGATCTTATAAAGTACTCAGTGAGTGTGAGTGTCCACTGTCATATATGAGGTACGAGACTGTCAAACTTGGTCAGGAGTTTGAGACTAAAACTTGAACATATTTCAATTTAAAAAGCTAAAGATAAAAAGGCAATAACTTTAAAGAAATGTGCGCAGACCTTGAGACCAATTTTCTCAGTTTGCTTTTTATATTGATGTCCAGTCCATTCTTTGACAAAATGACAACATGAAATGAAATCCATTTTGAGCTTTGAACAGTTCTGAGATTGAGCGGCCACTCCTGTTTGCGTTGCCAGAGAAACGGCGGAGTTGGGTGATTGTTTTTTTGCGGGCTGAGAGAACAAATCAAAATTCTTCAAATAATAGCCTACCCACACCTCCCCCCCCCCCCCCCCCCCCCCACCCTGAAGACTGACATGTTTGACACACGCACCTTCCTGAGGATGCGCACCGGGGCGTGTAGGGCTCAGCTGTGGAGGGTCTGTGGCTCTCGCGGGGCGTTCAGGAGCACTGCACAGTTAGCGAGTGCTGCTCTACAGCAGGTGCGATTCCCTGACCTCCCAGGGTGCTGCAGGGCGGACGCTAACGCACCTGCGCACGCTGGGTTGCAGAGGAGAGCGGGACAGAGACGGTGCATTGTGGGAAAGGAAAGCTAATGAGGTCCTCTGGGGACCGTGATCGGCAGGAGGAAAGAGCAGCCGGAGCTCAGCTTCACACTGTCTCTCAGCGCTTTACCGCTGAATACATAAATGCATGGGCGGAATAAAACTGTCTTTTACACAACAGTGATTCCTGCTGATACAGGGGGAACAATGACAGGCAGCCTGGAGCCTACTGGCTGAGGTACATGCCTGGGACCTGGGAGCTTGGTGGTTCAATCCCCGATGTAGCCACTCGGATCCACACAGCTGTTGAGCCCTTGAGCAAGGCCCTTAACCCCACATTGCTCCAGCGGGCATTGGCCCTTCTTAATCTAATCAACTGCAAGCTAAATAACAAACTATTATTGTTAAATTATGAATAAAAATAGCAGGACAGGTGACGGGTGAGAGTTTCACCCAGCTCTGTTCAGTGAATGCTGGAAAAAGGAGGCTTCCGGATGCTTCCGGAGGCTTCCACGGGTTACCAGCTCCTCCCACTAATAATAATAGACATGTTGTGGTTGGTGCCAGCCCTCCTATAGCAGCATATGGCTTTCACTATCCTGTAGCATCAGTACTAACTCTGCTGCAGCAGTATATGGTCTGTTATATTAGTATCAGCTCCCCTGTAGCAGTATATGGTCTGTTGTATTAGTATTAGCTCCACTGTAGCAGTATATGGTCTGTTGTATTAGTATTAGCTCCACTGGAGCAGTATATGGTCTGTTGTATTAGTATTAGCTCCACTGTAGCAGTATATGGTCTGTTGTATTAGTATTAGCTCCCCTGTAGCAGTATATGGTCTGTTGTATTAGTATTAACTCCACTGTAGCAGTATATGGTCTGTTGTATTAGTATTAGCTCCCCTGTAGCAGTATATGGTGCGTAATATTAGCATTAATGCTTCTGTAGCAGTATATGGTCTGTTGTATTAGTATTAGCTCCCCTGTAGCAGTATATGGTGCGTAATATTAGCATTAATGCTTCTATAGCAGTATATGGTCTGTTGTATTAGCATTAGCTCCACTGTAGCAGTATATGGTGTGTACTATTAGCATTAATGCTTCTGTAGCAGTATATGGTCTGTTGTATTAGCATTAGCTCCCCTGTGGCAGTATATGGTGCGTAATATTAGCATTAATGCTTCTGTAGCAGTATATGGTCTGTTGTATTAGCATTAACTCCACTGTAGCAGTATATGGTGTGTACTATTAGCATTAATGCTTCTGTAGCAGTATATGGTCTGTTGTATTAGCATTAGCTCCCCTGTGGCAGTATATTGTCCGTAGTATTAGCATTAGTGCTTGTGTAGCAGTATATGGTCTCTAGTATTAGCACTAACTACCCTGTAGCAGTATGTGGTCTGTAGTAGCACTAGTTCATATATATGCGATACACAGTATAACATAACATAAGAGAACAGGCCATTCAGCCCAGCAATGCTCACCTCCTCCCCCCTATACCTGCTACTTAGTTTGCCTAAAAGCGAAATAGGATCGAGCACTGTATCAAGCCTGGTCTTGAAAACCCCCAACTAAACCCCCCAAAAGATGGTAGTTTTAGCTGTAATTCTCCAATAGCACCATGTAAAACAGACTTGGCTTCTGGGTGACAGCACTGGAGTGGATACCTGCCTCAGGTACAGGGTCTTTTTGCATAGGTTTGAGCAGCACAGCCAGGAGAAATTAAACTGGGGCCAAATACAGGTGCCAAACAGGTGCCTGTGCCCATAAACCAGCTGAATGACAGTAATAATAATGGGCACTAAAGTCAGTCACACACCCAGCACACTAAGGAGCTGCCAGCCAGCCTTTGTGTTCAGACTCACTACACTGTGTCCTGCATCTTCTGGAGTTTTGCATCTGAAAGGGGCTTTTTGGTGTTAGATTTCCCTGAGCCCTACGTAATGTAAACACTCGGCCTCTCATTCTGAGTACACTGCGTACAAAATAAGTCAGTCTTAACAAGCATCTTATATTTACACTTAAAATGCTATTTCTATTACGTTACAATAAGGTCTCATGAATTGCCATTAACTCACGTAGTTGTTAACATGAATTCATGATTTGTGACTTTCATGACTTTTCATTAGTTCATGTATTTCTGAACTCCTAACTAATCTATTAGTTACTTTAATATTTATATATTAGCAAACCATAGGATAAACATATAATTAGTTATGCATTAACAGATGGTTTTGACTGGTTTTCTCATTCCAATATGAATTGACATGAACTAATGCGGTTGTTGGGATTTATTCATGATGTACAAATACATAAACAAAGCTGAACAGCTTAACGTTTCAGTAGTTAGATCATTAACAACAGCTACATTATTTCATGACAATTCATGTAATCTTATTATAAAGTGCTACCCTTTTTTGCTAAATGAGACAAAAAAAGTGCCTATGAGGTGAGAAAGTTTCACTCATTTCAAGATTTGCCAAAGACGTGAGAAATTCACTTGTCAAGCTAATATTTCCACTTGAGAGAGAGAAAAAAAAAGATTTTCAGTCTTATTACAAGACTAAAAATGCTTGCTAAGACAGTCATATTTTGCGTTGTAGTTTTGCATACCCCAGCCACGTCAGTCTCACAAAACAACATCATTTGTGCCAGCTTTACAACAGAAGTACCACCGAGCTAGCAGTCTGGTCCTCCAGACACTCAGGAGAACAGGGGGGCTTACAGGTTTACTTGTGTAAATGGGTGTGCGCAGGTATTATACGGTCTCCTCTCTGTTTTCCCCGCTGTGTGTTCCTTGCGGGCACACTCGTCTGCCGGCCGCCCGGTCTGGAGAGGCTCCAGGCCGTAATTTTAGGACTGGATAGATACCAACTGCACATTATGGAAATGTCGAGAGGAAATGAGTTCTGTTCCGTTTGAGCGCTCTCCAAAATACACAACACCATCGGCCATTTTATTTTGTTCTTCCACAGTAGGCGCCACGCCTCTCTGAAACACCCTAATCTCCCATTCATTAAACCATATAAAATGTATACTAAATTATATACCATGCAATGAATACTCCAATAAAGTAAGCCATTAATTCTACAGTATACTAACACATGAGTACTAAGCCATGAATGCTACAGTATATTAAACCATGAATACTGCAGTATACTAAGCCACAAATAGTGCAGTACACTCAGCCATGAAAACAACAGCATAATAATCCATAAATACTCCAGTTTGTTAAACCATGAATACTGCCACATATTAAACCATGTATACTTGAGCGAGTCACTGCACACAACTCACACAACACTCATGTGAGGCACTGCACATAACTCACACAACACTCCTTATGTGAGGCACTGCACACAACTCACACAACACTCCTTATGTGAGGCACTGCACATAACTCACACAACACTCATGTGAGGCACTGCACATAACTCACACAACACTCCTTATGTGAGGCACTGCACACAACTCACACAACACTCCTTATGTGAGGCACTGCACATAACTCACACAACACTCATGTGAGGCACTGCACATAACTCACACAACACTCCTTATGTGAGGCACTGCACACAACTCACACAACACTCCTTATGTGAGGCACTGCACATAACTCACACAACACTCCTTATGTGAGGCACTGCACATAACTCACACAACACTCCTTATGTGAGGCACTGCACATAACTCACACAACACTCATGTGAGGCACTGCACATAACTCACACAACACTCCTTATGTGAGGCACTGCACACAACTCACACAACACTCCTTATGTGAGGCACTGCACATAACTCACACAACACTCATGTGAGGCACTGCACATAACTCACACAACACTCCTTATGTGAGGCACTGCACACAACTCACACAACACTCCTTATGTGAGGCACTGCACAGAACTCACACAGCACTTAGGAACGCCAGGGCTTTAAGGGGAATATTGGCGGTGCAGGATCTTTCCTCTGATGAGGTAAAGCGGGCGACAGCCCTCTGCGGTCCCTGGATGTGCGTGTCTAATGAAATAAAGAGCAGCTACACCTTGTTGTGCTGCGGCGAGCGCTGACACAGTGACGTGTATAACGAGGTGTGAAAAGACGCTGATTTGAAAGGAAAGGAAATGATCAGCCGGAGCAGAAACATTGTCCAAACGGCGAGCTCGCGCCCACTTTGGGAACGCCGGTATCCGTAATGGGAACAAGAACGCAGAGATGAATCCCTGGGATCTGCTGCGGGTTCGCACTCGTGTTTGGGATTAAGCCAGAGCTTATTCCACAATCCCAAAAAGGGGGAGGGCACAGGGAAAGGAAAACCCCGGAATAACAGCAGCAACAATAACACCAAAGATTTTAAACTAAACCGTTTAAACGTCTTTCAATTCACAAAGAAACATCACTAAACCATAAGAATGAGGCGCAGTCTGAGTGGGGAGGGGGTCTTTAGGGGGGTCACATAAATGCCAGCACAGCAGGATTAATGGGGTTACCCTCTCCCTCCCCAGTTCCCTCCAGTGTGCCGCTGTGACGCGGTGTAATTTAGGGAGAGCGCTTTTCCTGTTTACGAAGCAGGTCTGTAGGTACGCGGGACGGAGGCGATTGCAATTGGTTAATTAGCCCACGCTGCCGTGGAAGCTTAGCTTCAGCACTGATCTGGAGTCGGGGGAGCCAGCGAACACACGAGGGAGGAGGGGGAGTGAGGGGGGGTTTCGTATGCAGAATTAATGAGGGCTTCCAGGGACTTCTCTGAACACAAAGACACCCCGTCCTGCGTACACGGCAAGCCTGCGGATGAGATAATCAGAGCACAAAGATGAGCCGGTGCTTTAAGACGTCAAACGCAGAGGAGACCTACATAGGAAACAAAAGAAGGAGGGGAAAAAAAACGTTTCACTCCGACGCGTGTTGTAAACATTAAGCAGTCCTAGATTGCAGAGTTCGTCAGAGGGTTTAATGGGAACTGTGAATCTTAACAAGGTCATTTGTTTAATAGCAGTAGAATTAGGGTGTTTTCGTGCTCAAACCCAGAGGAAATTGTACGATGGTAATGACTGGTTAGTCCCTGGAGCTTTCCTCGCTTGTCTTCCTTCTAAGAAATGTGAGTCGCTGAAAACAAAATGGCGGCAGAATGCTGCTGCAGGAATAATGCTGCTCTTCCATCAGGATCAGAAGCAGCGTCTCTCCCACTAATGAGAGCGCCTGAACTCACCGGCCATCGGAAGAGGAGCACCATGGGAGAAATTTAACCTCGCGCACTCATGAATAATCATAGGAGAGTGTATTCTGGGAAAGCCTTTCCTCGATAAAACCCTCTCTACTACAGACCCTCTTTAAGAACTGACAAAATACTTACATGAACATAGCCAAGCAGACAACAGTCAAGTGAATGTCGATAAAAGATTCGACACACAGACATGTTTAACAATAGAACTGACACTTCCAATGCTGCAGCACAGCAGGGAACCATGTCCATAATCTCAGCTTGTGTGTGAAGGAGATCGCTCCTAATATCAGCTGGATCTTACTGTACTGTTATCCGTTCATCCTGACCACGAGAAGAGACCATAACACACCAGATTGTGTATACCTGCTAACTGTGCTGACCACACCAGACTGTGTATACATGTTAACTGTGCTGAACACACCAGACTATGTATACCTGCTAACTGTGCTGAACACACCACACTATGTGTACCTGTTAACTGTGCTGACCACACCAGACTGTGTATACCTGCTAACTGTGCTGATCACACCAGACTGTGTGTACCTGTTAACTGTGCTGACCACACCAGACTGTGCATACCTGCTAACTGTGCTGACCACACCAGACTGTGTACATCTGTTAACTTTGCTGACCACACCAGACTGTGTATACCTGTTAACTGTGCTGAACACACTGGACAGGGTGTATACCTGGTGTGCAGGTCTACCTAATAAATTGCTCACTGGTGTAGTTGTGTATAAAAAGAACAATACTTGCATTCATAAAAGACAGAGTAATGGGCTGAAAGGTAGAGTAATAAAGGATCAAAGTTCATGTAACTGTCATCTGTGCACTCAGTGAGACTCAGTGAGAGTTTGTACACTAAGTGTACTTTCCTCTAATGGGGTAAAACAATTCAGTACCTGGTGTGGATACATGAAACACCGTTATGAAATCTAAAAACACGTCCAAACATGCGGCTTGCTGTGTAAATGGTGTAATGAGCAGTGCTTTTAAATCAAAACAGGCAGCGCTGCGCGCAATTATTGTCGTCTCCGGAGTTTCTCTAATGGTGCAGAGGGGAGGAGCCTAAACACGAGTGCTTTGCGTTCTCAGAGGGAACTAGCACAAGGCTGTCTGTACGCTACATTCCCAGCAGGTTTCATTAGACCAGGCTTTGAATTAGCCCTAGTTTCTCATTAGACCAGGCTTGAATCAGCCCTAGTTTTTCATTAGACCAGATTTGAATTAGCACTAGTTTTTCATTAGTCCAGACTGGGTAAGGGATAAGGTAGGAGATTACCGTAGGTGCCTTCTTCCACTCAGACATGTATTTTATCTCTGTTTCTGCATGGGCTGGCCAAGGGGGTAGCTGGCCCAAAAATAAAAGAATTGCGCTGGTCAAGTCTGATAATTAGCCACAAGATAAAAATCAGGATAAAAAATCATATGATGAGCACTATCCTAAACACGCATGTTTATGAACCACATTCTCATGTATTTCTTTCTTAAGCCTTTCTTTAATGATGGTACTGACAAGTTATGTACTGCCAATGTAGTGCTGCAATTATATACATTTACAGAGAATATTAAATTATTATGCATGTTCCTTTGTCATAAAATATAGTTGACTCATGAGTTTCCAGCTTTACGCGGAAACAAACAGAGGGTCCAGTCCGCAGGTAAACCAAACAAAGTCAAAAAATCTAAAACCAAGTTTATTCTTCATACAGGTACAATGTGCAGTGGAATGCTTCCCGGAAGCTCAAAGAATAAATAATATATCTAAAATATACCAACTGATTACCACGGTATCTGTCGTTATGAGCAGCTAAAAGCAGGTAATTCACCTCTTTCTTCCAAAAGGTCTGTCGGTGAAACAGTAAATACCAACAGGCACGTCAGTGCTTTCTTTTATTCTTTCTATTGATCAGCAGAAGTGGCGGAACCCCCGGAGGGAAAGCAGGTGTTCACTGTGCTCAGGAGTCTGAGCACTCGCAGGAACACGCAGTCAGCAGAGCTCTGAGACAGGAAGAGAGATGCACAGACAGGCCTGCACGCTCAGCTGTGCAGAACTGACATCTGCAGTGCAGATGAACGGCACAGTTACTCTCCTCCAGGGCAGGATCAGCATGCGTATGCAGTAACATGCGGGTCAGGGCACAGAGGAAGACGATTACTGAGATAATTGGCCTCCAGTTCCCATTTACCTTTAGATGCTTTGCAACAGCACCAACACCGTAGAAAATAACAGCTTTTACATATCAAAGATCATTGCACATCTGGGACAAACTAAAGATGCATGTTTGCACTTAAAGACATCGCTTTGCATAATTAGCAAGCATAAATATGCAACAGGCCATGTCATGGTAAACAGGTGGTAGGTAGCACAAGATGCTTGTCTTTGAAATGTTAACCAGAAAGTCAGATAATTTAAGTTTGCCAATATTTCATTTGAAGATGGCGTCATTTAAAATTACATTATGCCACTTTTCAGTGAATACCCGTAATGCTGAATCAACTGCTGTTTCTTCGATATTGAATGTTTCATTAAGGTTTTAAAAAAAATCAACATCAATAAATACTGATAGTTTATTACACGCAAGGTGCATTTCATATTGTTATGATTATTATATTCCTCAGAAAGTATGAAAATTAACATTATAATACCCAGGACTGCATACATTACAATTATTTAGTTGATGCTTTTATCCAAAGTCACTTACAGTTGATTAAACTAAGCAGGGGCCAATCCTGCCTGAAACAACGTGGGGTTAAGGGTCTTGCTCAAGCACCCAACAATAACATGGATCTTAATGTGGCTACACTGGGGCTTGAACCACAAACCAACTGGGTCCCAATCCCGCACCTTGGCCATCTTTTCCTCCCCTAGGATCTTTTTTTTGTTGTTGTTGTTGTTTTTTGCCTTTTACCCGTTTTTTCGGGGGGTTGGGGTGGGGTGGGGAGGGTGTTGTGGACAGTACAACTACCCTCCTGTCCAGGCCCAAAACCAGGACCATCCACAGACCTGAGAATCTACACAGAGCACCTTACACAATTTTAAGATTCAGATGTATGCAGTGTATGGTCTCTTTCTGAACCTCAAGCTCTGACCACACATTCCTCATTGGTCAAGGTTACCAGAGACTGTGCCAGCCCCTGTAGACAGGGTTTTGCCTGAGGCACAGCCCCTGTATACCAGTGGTGAGAAAACAACACACAGCTACAACACACAGTGATGAACACACAGGTAGAACGCAGAGCTAAAACACACAGGTACAATACACTAATACAACACACAGGTAGACCACAGTTATAACACACAGCTACTGTACACAGGCATAGCACACAGTTACAATACACTGGTACAACGCACAGCTATAACACAGGTACAACACACAGCTACAACCCACTAATACAACACACTAATACAACACATAGGTAGACCGCAGTTACAACACACCGATGCAACACACAGCATCCGTTATCAGGGCTGTTCTCCGACATGCTCTCCTCTCAGTTCACCATGTGGAGTATAGAGATATCAGGGAGTCTGGGTAATCTTGTGTTGGATATATAGTACATGTGTATTTCATACAGCTGCACGGATTTAGATAAAATGTACAATATCTGCCATTGTGTTGCGCGCACTAAAGGTTTTTCTTTTTTCATGAAGAATCGTGAATTCCTTTCTCCGATTGTAGCAAGGCAGCTTGAATTGTTCCCCAGTAACTGGAAGGCTTAAGATTAGCGTAATGTAATGACATTGTGATGTTTTCTGATTTTGTGGCTGAAAGCAGCAGAAACAGGAAGTAGCATGGGGCAGCCTATAGCCTCATGCCTAGAGGCTAAGGACCTCGTAGATTGGTGGTTCAATAAGTAGCCACAATACGATCTGTGCGGCTGTTGGGCCCTAGAGCAAGGCCCTTAACCCCATATTGCTACAGGGGGATTGGCCCCTGCTTAGTCTAATGAACTGTAAGTTGCTTAGGACAAAAGCATCAGCTAAACAGCTGTAATGCAATGTAAAGTAATGGACATCTCTGCCTGCAGGGCGTGGCGTATTGCCATGGAGACATATTCTGATGAGCCCTCAGACGTGCATAGTCAGGCCTGGTGTCTGTTCGGAGACGTAACGATGTGAATACGGGCCTCTGACATGCGAGAAGGGGACTCCGCGTAGGAAACGCACGCAGATGTTAATTGCTTCGGCGCGCGGGCTGATAAACCCCTGAACACCACAGCTGCCATGGCTCCGGATGTCAGGTTTCGCGTTAGGCTGCCTGTGAGAGGCGTGTGCAAGACTCACAGCCGATCTGACTCTCACAGCCCGATTCACTCCCTCTGTCCCAGGACGCATTGCTCCCGGCGTCGGCAGTAGTCAGAGCGGAGGAGAAGTTCCCGGTGTGCGACACTCCGGATCTCTCATGGTAAAATGCGTCTGAACTGCAGAACTACAGCGGGAGGTCTGACGGAAGACAGGGGGAATGAAACCAGACGTGAGGATTCTGGAGGGTTCTGTGCTCTAATGCACTGCTCCCTGACTCCAGGGGAGAGAGTGTGCCAAGAACACATCAACCCCAATCTGCAGGTCAGATAATTACATGTGAGCTTCTTTCAATTTTCAACCTGAGCATAGTGTATGTGTGTGTGTGTGTGTGTGTGTGAGAGAGAGAGATAGAGAGAGAGAAAGAAAGAGAGAGAGAGAGAGAGAGAGAGAGAGAGAGAGAGAGAGAGAGAGGGTGCAGATAAAAGAGCTGTTCCCAGTTTTACTCTGACTCAGAAATCCAGATCTGTAATGCTCAGGGAGTTATGGAATCCTGTACTCACTGCACTGTCACGTTTTTTTATATCACTGACACAGTATATGGTTTATTTCAACCATAAATAGTTAAATAAATATACAATAGGGCACAGTTACAGTAACAATGAAACAAAGTCCAACTTTCACAGCTGTTGGTGAACAGCGTGGATGACCATGACAAACAGACTGTACGTAAATAAATGGAAGGATGGAAAACTTGCACAGCATAGCCTGAGGTCCTAGTCTGCATTCACGCGGCTCACTCTGGCTTGACGCACGCAAGCAATCTCACTGCACGCCATTGTGCCACTTGTGTATGCACCAGTGTATTGTGCTGTTCATACATGCATGCGTGTGCACATGCACTGTTTGTACCCATGGGGCAGGAGTACAGATGATCAGATAGTACATTGATTCTGCATACTACAGTATGCAGGGTGCAGGGTTTTAGTGTTCATACACGGCACGTGATAGGATAGTACACTGATTCTGCATACTACAGTATGCAGGGTGCAGGGTTTTAGTGTTCATACACGGCACGTGATAGGATAGTACACTGGTTATGCATGCTACAGTATACAGGGTGCAGGGTTTTAGTGTTCATACACGGCACTGTATAGTACACTGATAGGATAGTACACTGATTATGCATACTAAAGTATACCGAGTGCAGTATTTTAGTGTTCATACATTGCAAATGATAGGATAGTACACTGGTTATGCATGCTACAGTATACAGGGTTCAGGGTTTTAGTGTTCATACACGGTACATGATAGGATAATACACTGATTTTGCATACTACAGTATACAGGGTGCAGGATTTTAGTGTTCACACACTGCACATGATAGGATAGTACACTGGTTATGCATGCTACAGTATGCAGGGTGCAGGGTGCAGGGTTTTAGGAATCATACTGTGCAGATGGCCAAGCAGGTAGGAAAAACAATAACAGGCCTGTCACTGTGGCTGTGCCTTTTTAAAGATTATTATGCTTCTGTTCTGTTCTTGGCTGCGTTCACTCAACTGTTTCAGCAATGATGATGATGATGATGATGATGATGATGATGATGATGAAGGTATTGATAGCGCAACCAAAAACAATTTGGGTTTATAATGAAAACGATGAAGTATTTGGACAGACTGTCCAAATATCAATAAAAATCCTCTGTTCTAACCCCTGGCACCCTTCCAAAATCCAAATTTGGCTTACAGTTTAATGCAATTGTTACTTCACTGATACAATGCTGCCAGTGTCCACGAAAAAAAATAATAAACAATGTTCTTATATTGTAGTATGTATACGCTAGGGTTTATTTTGTAATCCCAAGTGTAAGGACCACTTTTGCTGTGTCAAAGAGTCAGCACTTTAGCTAACAAAGTAAATACTACTGATGCTTTTATAGTATAGTATTCAGCAGAGATACTTATCTCTTGAACTGATGAATCAATCTGCTATAAAGCGAAGCATAAACATTTCCTGGACTTGCTAACTTGCGCTGCACCCCTTGGTTTGGGCTTGAACATAAAGGTCAAACGAGGGCAGCCATTTTATGGAGACTGTGAGATGGATCAGCTGCGGTTTGAGACTGCAGTCAGAAACTCTCAGACAACACAACGGTTCCACAAGGAACCCTGTGATTCCATAGGAGAACCGTAGGTAAAGGGTTTGTCAGGCAAAATGGTTCTTTGGGATATTTCACACTTCATACCTATAATAGAGGGTTCCAGAAAGAACTGAAAGGGTTCCCCTTTGGAATAAATCCAAATAACCCCTTTTGAAAATAACAGTGAAAATAACATGTTTGTGTGACCTACTGACCCCACCTGGCTTGTCCGCTATCAGAAGACACCATTCTGACCAAGTCCTAAATCCGACTGACTATGATAGGGACCAAGGGAATTACATTAAGGGGTTCATTTTTTGTGGTGTAAAAGCTGTGATAGATGTTACATTGCATTCGTTATTTCACAGAGGCTATATAAAAGCCAAAGCGATTTACAGTTGATTAGACTAAGCAGGGGCCACACCGCTCAGCAGAAATGTGGGGCTAAGGGACTTGCTCAAGGGTCCAACAGCTGCTGTGATCTTCTTGTGGCCACAACAACCTTCTCGGTTCCAGTCAAGCACCTTAGCCACTTGACTACTGGCTGTCTACGTATACATATCATGGCCATCAAAAAAATCAAATGAATCAGAACCTTTGTAAGAGTGTGGGTCAGGGCAGAGGTGTATCTGTACTGCAGGTCAGAAGCACACAGAGAGGCTCTGACTCAGTAAACTGAGGGGGTGGAAGTGGGCCTGTGATCCTGTGATCTGTGTGCTGGACTGTGGGAGGAACTGGGTGAGAATCAAAGAGAATATGATCTCCATTGCCTGGATTCAATAAAAAATTCTTCCTAAAATCTGACTCAAAATGAAACTTATGTGACTGTTTTCCAGAGCAAGCAGAGTTTGGTGAGGTAATCGTGAATAAAATCATGATATGATCCTTTCATATGTTCAGTCGTGATTCAGAGTTGAAGACAGATGTTGACTGGATCCAGGTCTCGTTGTCCCCCCCCCCCCCCCCCCCCCACGCTCCCAACTGGTCATCTCTACCTCCGACACACTAGCGACACACCACCTAATCGGCACATTCATCACTGCCATCGTTAACACCAAGCCAGCTGCTTTCCCTGTTCCAAAAATAAATACCCATCAAATATTTGGATAAAACCAACATAATGTATTGATATGCAATATATTGTAAAATATCAGACAATACATACAACACCTAATATTATTAGAACATTAAATACACAAAGGAGACACAAGAATTGTGTAGAAGTAGAACTGATCTGGAATTCGCCGAATGGCTGCAGAGTTTGATGAACGCTGAAGATGAATCAGATCTGGTCACATGATCCCCACAAAGCCTGACTAACCGCTCCAACTAAACAGATCACGACTTATTCACTGTTAATCCGCCCTGAGGAGCAGGTCTGAGTTTACGCTGAGGATCGCCGGCTGGAGTTTCTCACTTTGGGCTTTAATTGTCCCGTTTCCTCCAGCTCCACCTCTGAAAACATCCAGACTGCTCATAAGCACCATTAAAAATGTCACAAGTCTCAGCCGTCTGGTACCAGGAGCACCCCAGCCAATCATAGGTCACCAATGTTGTGAAGTTGTGAAATGTTGTGATGATGCATCCAATCAAAGGCTTTAAGGCTAAAGGGTTTCAGTTTAATGCTCATTTTACCACTCCACAGACCTCATAAAACACGGTATGCGTGTGTACATGTGTGTGTGCATGTGTCTGTCTATGTGTGTGTATGTGTGTGTGTGTATGTGTGTGTGCGTGTGTGTGTGTCTGTGTGTGTGTGCATGCGTGTGTGTGTGTATGTGTGTCTGTCTATGTGTGCGTGTGTGAGTGTGTGTGTTTATATGTGTCTGTATGTGTGTATGTGTGTGTCTGTCTATGCGTGTGTGTGTGTATGTATGCATGTGTGTGTTTCTGTGTGTGTCTGTCTATGCGTGTGTGTGTGTGTGTGCATGTGTGTGTTTCTGTGTGTGTCTGTCTATGTGTGTGCGTGCGTGTGCGTGTGTTTGTGTGTGTGTGTGTGTGCATGTGTGTGTTTGTGTGTGTGTGTGTGCATGTGTGTGTGTGTGTTTGTGTGTATTTGTGTGTGTGTGTGTATGTGCATGTGTGTGTGTGAGTGTGTGTGTGAGTGTGTGCATGTGTGTGTTTGTAGACCACAGTAGACTGGTGCTGGGCCCAAGGCCAGTCATAAATAAGAGCAATATTATCTCACTCCCCCAGCGCTGACATTTGTCACGAGGCGCTGGATACGCAGGCTGATTGGATTGGCCCGAAGCAATCCAGCAAAATGCCATTACAACAGATGTACAATACGCAGCAGATTGCCGCTGTAATAATGGCAAGCGGTCTATCGGAAAACGTAAAAATTAACCGCTAATGTGCAACAGAAAATGAAAGGCGGCTAACTGACACCTCACGAATAAACAAACGCAGACAGACTGACTGACCCTGGTCCAGAGGCCTGCCTGTCAGTCTGTCAGGTCACACTGAATGACCACTGCCCTTTGAATCTTAATGTTACCCGCTGCTGATGTTTTATTCATAAGCAGTTCACATTTTATCCAAAGCCCTTTACAATTAATGCCTCTTTTTCTCCCATTCGCACACCGATGGCAACTGGCTGCCATGCCAGAAAACAACCAGCTCATAGGGAGCTACTGGTGGTTAGATGTCTTGCTCAGGGACACTTTTCCTGAGCTAATGTTGCCCCAAACTTCCAATGTGAATTTAAAAAGACATTGTTCTGACCACAGTATGATAGGACTGGAGAGGACTGTGGCTTGGTGCCCTGTGGGATGATGGGTCATCCTGAGGGATGATGGGAAATTGGGAGGGTGGTCTCTTCCCTCTTGGAATTCAGGTTTCACTCAACAAGATGCAGAACAGTACCTCCTCTGCTCACCTGGGATAACAACGTTCCCTTCAGAGAAACTCCAAACCTCAGATTTGCAGCACTAGAGTGCAAAGATATGCCGGCAAAATATTCACTGCTAAATCAACATTTCACTCGTCTGGGTGGATCTGGGCCGTTTAGCAGCAGAGGTGCAGTAGCACAGTTTGAGAGGACGTGTACGCTAGCCCAGGGCATCCAGACCCAGCAGGGGTGAGGCAGGGACAGGACCGGCTGGCGGCTGTGTTTGGTGCACCAAACTGGGCCAGGAACAGGAAGCAGGCCACCTATACCCTTCCACAGTCCAGTCAGGCTGGAGTGTGACTCTGACACGGATCTGATTGATGAGGTCCAGGCCTTTCCCCCCAGTGCAGCATGTGAGGATGGCACTGAAAGCCTTCCTGTGCTCGACACACCAGGAGACAGCCCAAGGATGTTGTTCAGTGTTGTCAGCCCGTTTAAACACGGACAGTCTCCGGCGGTAAATATCCACAACCTCTGAAGGAAATACGAGACGACACCACACCAGGTGGCCCGCATGAACAAAAGGAGGGTAAAATCACTCCATCCATTTTAAATGTGTCACAGTTTAATGGAGAGGAGGAGGGGTGAGTGAAATGATACAGCAGTTCAGAGACAGGCCTTTGAAGGGAAAAGCACAAGCGCAGTCTCGGCTGGAACATCATTGACGATGAGCGAGGGAGGAGTTTATTCCTCTCTCTGGCGCTCCGGGGATATAATCGCTCCCGTTATTTTGGTTAAATTACAGACAGGCAGTTTTGGGACCCAGCAGGAGAGAGCAGGAGCTCCTCACTGGCCTCAGACACGATGCATTCTGGGATCACAACTAAGGTGCAGCGAGACTCCCCTGATTGCCTCAGGTTCCTTGGTCTGTAGATATGCCCAAAAAGCGCTTCCAATGGGCCTGAGCTTGAATGGAAGGGCTGAGGCTTGAGCAGACGGGCGGAGCTTGGACAGAAGGGCAGTGCTTGGACAGAAGGGCAGTGCTTGAACAGAGGGGCGGAGCTTGGACAGAAGGGCAGACCTTGGACAGAAGGACAGACTACAGGCCTACAGTGATGCCAGAATGAACTGAACTTACTCAATAACTTGAGTTTGCCAATCAGCTGCAGAAGCTCCATCCAATAGCATTTGGCTCAGACGCTGTGAGTGTAAGTGCCTGGGCCTCTGAGTGATAGTTTGTCTGTATATCGATCTGAGCACTGGCCATGCAATCACTGCTGTGTTTAAGATCTGTGTCCCTGCATGCTAAACAGACAAAGATCCATGCTGATCTATACTGCCTACTGGACACCTCCTTATGCTCCTCTTCCTTAATTCACCCATTTCACTAGTGATCTAACCATTCAGTATGCACAATGTCTTACACCACACTGCATGCAGTATGCACATATACTTCCAGCGCACTGTACACAGTATGCACACTCTTACAGTACAACTCACACAGAACGATGCGCTTTAGTGACTTCAGCGTCCGTGAAGCACAGACTCTGCAGTGAGTTTTCTCTCCTGCTTCTGAAATGGCTGTGAGTCATTCCGGTTATAAAGGGGAAAAAAGCTGTTTTCAGAGTGGGCTTTTATCTTCCTACCAGCTATCTGTATGTGTGTGTGACGGTGCTCAGAACCTGTATGTGTGTGTGTGTGTGTGTGTGTGCGGGTGTGTGTGTGTGTGTGTGTGTGTGTGTGTGAGAGAGACTTTACAGTGCAGCCAGTTGCACAATCTCTACAGATAATTCTACCAGCAGCAAGATGAGGAAAAAAACAACAACAAAGAAAGTTTTTTAAAAGGTTTGCAGAAGTTCATGAAGCACACACTCTGTCATTGAACAGTGCACCCAGGACAGCCTCAGGACACTTAATATCATGCTGTGCTGTCTACCACAAATTTAATCAAGCTGTTTGTAAAATCTAAGCAAAATCCTGATCCGTTATGTCATTGACCTCTGACCTCTGAACTCTGGATGATGTGGAGGAATGTAAATAGCAATGATAAAGCCATACATTACACCCCACAATGCACTGCTCTCTCCGGGCCGTTGGCTCCTCAAAGCCAATTGGCCCAGCCTTTGACCCATAATGCCCTTCACCCCGCCATGCATGCTGTGCATTAACTAAACACCCTCATTTGATTGGTGATTACAGCCTGTGCTTTGTGCTTTATATAATTACATACACTTTGCCCATACATTTTGCCCAAAGAGGTTTTTAATTTATCCAGGAACATGATGGTTTTATTCTGGCTCGTATAGTGTGGATTATGCAGCCATGCTTGAGAATGTAACAGAGGACAGAGGAACGCCGGTCTGCATTTAAACACTTCACTCTCCCACTGCAACACTATGGGAAACGCAATCCTTAATATGAGCAACTGCTGGGGTTATATAACCGCTGGGGTTATATTAATAATAATAATAATTAATTATTATTATTATTATTAATAATTATATAATTATTATTAATAATAATAATAATTATTATTATTATTATTATCTTAAAATAGAGACTGTGATATACCAATACATAGACCAGAAGCCTGATCCATCCCCAGCTCAAGGAGGTTTTATGTATGCAATATCTTGTTAGTTTCTTTCTAGCTTCTTGTTTTCCCATGACTATCTTTAAATGTGCTCGCCCGTGCACTGCTGCAGACAGTGGAGAACACAAGCCCCTGCTCACAGTCATGCAGAGGGAGAAATCACTTACCCCAAGCCAGGGAAGAGGAGCACTTCAGCCTCCCCTGTGTGTGTGTGTGTGCGATAGCTTCCCTTGTGTGTGTGCATGTGTGTGTGTGAGTGTGAGTGTGTGTGTGTGTGTGTGATAGCCTCCCCTGTGTGTGTGTGTGTGCATGAGTGTGTGAGTGTGTGTGTGTGTGTATGCGATAGCCTCCCATGTGTGTGTGTGCATGTGTGTGTGAGTGCATGATAGCCTCCCCTGTGTGTGTGCGTGTGTGCATGTGTGTGTGTGTGTGTGTGTTTGTGGGCATGTGTCTGCGTGTGTGCATATGTGTGTGTACGTATGAGTGTTCATGTGTGTGTCTGTGTGTGTGTGTGTGACTGTGTGTGTGTTGTGAGTGTGTGTGTGTGGGTGTGTGAGTGTATGTGTGTGTGTTTCTGCGATAGCCTCCCCTGTACCCGATGCCGGCGGTGGTAATACTTCAGAAGAAGACGGAGAGAGGTAAGGGGGTTCATCCAGGGACAATACTCCGGCCATTATGGTCTGGAAATCAATGGCAAGAATCAGAGGAGCCCATTGACCTCTCCTTTTGCTGGGATAAGTGAAAAAAGTGCATTGATTTTCTCTTTTTCAAAGGGTGATTTTAGCTCCTCATTGATCTCTGCTAACTTGCAGTTATTGTGATTAGGGCTGGTTAAATGTGCTGTAGGCTCATTTCTTTCACAGATCTGTACACGTGTGCGCCGACTGTTTCCCTCAGAAACTCTTCTCTCAATGGACTCTGATGTTGTCTTACTCCAACACGCCGGAACAGCTGACATACAGTACAAATCTTATCAGTCTAAACAATTCATCACCGTTCCCCCGGGCAAACAGATGTGCAGATGTGGTTTCTCGATGTCACCCATTCCAGCAATTTATACAGGCTCTGTTTCGCTTTGTCACAACTGTCAGGATATGCAAAGTAAGATGTTATTTATGAATTTATCAAGAGGAACACCACAAATGAAAATCAGCAACATTATTTATATACATAGATACAGACACACACACATACGCGCGCACACACACACACACACACATTATGCAGCATTATAACTGTCTTTCAGGGAGGTCTTGTGTCTCTGCCAAAGGCCCAGATACTGGCACTGTTAATCTGGGGATTACCAGCTTCCCTCCCGGGGTCACAGTACTGGAAGAAGAAAGTTCTGTGGAACTCACTGAAAATGATGTTTATTTGCAGGAGCGGCAGAAATACACAAAAGGCATTCTGGATTCAGCAGAGTTACTCTGAACCCAGAACCTTTGCAGTGACTGATTTTCATTCCTTACACAAGAACAGAAAGGCTGTAGTGAATTGGTGACACCTATCAATCAGGCTTTAGTGCATTGGTGATTGAATTAGCATGTCTTTTGACTTCAGTAGTTCCTATTCTCTCACTCCCAGCCACTATTCTACCATTAAGCAGTGTGTGCCAACTGTACTGTAATTCCCTTCTGAATAAAACAGCTCAAGCTAGGTATTGAAAGAGCTGGTACCTGGTTGACCAGTTCAGACCAGCTTGACATGGTTTGACCAGCTCAAGCTATGTTTTTAACAACTGTTAGCTGGTTGACCAGCCACCAGCTAAGACAAGCTACCAGCACTAGCTGGTTGACCAGGTCATACCCAGCTAGACCAGCTTATGAGCAGCTTGACCAGCTTATGAGCAGCTAGACCAGCTTATGACCAGCTTAAACACCTTATGACCAGCTTGACCAGCTTATGAGCAGCTTGACCAGCTTAATTCTCAAGCTGGATTTTACAGCAGAGCTGTGACACAAGAAGGCCAGACTTTGGCCAGCAGGCATGACGGCCTCAGAGAGATGTCCCTCACACCGTCTCTGGCATGCCACGACAGGCCACGGGGAGGCCTGGCCGGGGATCAGGGAACGGCAGGTTCCAGAGGACTCATCCGACTCCCAGAGAGATCCTGAGCAGTGTTCCCTGCGGTGATGAAGATGATGAAGATTGTGTAAAAGCCGCGGAAGACAGGCAGAGAGACACAGGTGTCCTTTTAACAGACACCACTGAATTTGATAAGATTTTTCAAAAAGGCTTATAATGATTGTTTTTTTTTGGGGCGTTTTTTCAGCTTCAATTAGGTAAAAACAGTACATCACTATTATTAATGAAAGTCCCAACGATGTTTGCAGTTTGATTTAATCACACCCTAAATGAATATCACAGTCACAAGGCCTGCATTGAGTCAGGTGGCTGATTTAGTGTGACCTGTTCTCTGAGGACATGGATTAAAAACAGACTTCCCTTAACTGTGTCTAAACTGACATCTGACACTGTGGTGTAACTGGTGTCGGAGTGGAAATCGGATTACTTTCATCAGGTCTGGCTGAAGAAACCTCTGGCAATTAGGCCTGAAAATGGGTAGCACTAAATGTAGTTTGATTTATTGATGGGTTTAATTACTTTTTGATTGACTGATTGACCGAGTCCTTTGATTGGCTAACTGGCTGCTCTTTCATTGGTTTATTGATCAGCTCTCTTATTGACCGGGTCTCTGGCCGGCTGTTTAATTGGTCGCTTGGTTGTCTGCGTATCTCAACAGTTTGGCTTTACCGTTAATGGCAACAGAGCCCCCTTTGTTCATGCACATTTATTAACAATCACCAGCAAAAAGACAGAAAAACAAAGAAACATAATATTTTTTTAGGCAGAATAATGGAATTTGTTAACAAAGAAGCATTAAAAAAGAGACAATACTCAGACTATAGCAGCAGAATCAGAAGATATAAAAGAAAATATATATCTTATATAAAAAAGAATATATGGCTGAGGGCTGGTGTGGTGGAATCAGACGTGTACAGCACAGCTTGTGTGGCGGGGAGACGGATCAGGGCCCGTCTGTGTGAGGGGTGATAAGACTGAAACAGATGCAAACGGCCGTGCTGGATCTACAGCAGTCAGTCAGCGCCTCCAGCCTCAGCGCAGAAACACGCAAAACGTGCTACACGCTCCAACCGTGTGCCAGTGTCGCTGGCACATTAACCTTCCGGAATAACGGCGTTCCCAAAGGCAGGAGGACTCGTTGGCCTGGTGTTCCTGACGTTCCGGTTCTGACAGACTGTACACAAACATTTCCTGGCCTCCCCACAGGGGACGCTCCCGCAGAGTGGAGCTGGAGATCCGCCCTGACACTGGCAGCACTGTCACTGGGTGGGGTGAATACATGAACCCTCACCCTGGAGTTACACGAGAGTCCATCGGCTGTTCAGCTTTATAGGTTATACATACACACACACACACACACACACACACACACACACACTCTCTCACACACACACAGACCAAGAAACACACAAACACACACTCTCTCTCTCACACACACACACACACACACACACCCAGAAACACACACGCACACACACACACACTCTCACACACAAAAAAAGACTAAGAAACACACACACACACACACTTTCACACACACAAAGACCAAGAAACACACACATACACACACACACAAACACACTCTCTCTCTCACACACACATACCCAGAAACACACACACATACACAAACATACACACACTCTTTCTCACACACACACACACACACACACACACACACACACACACACACACATACACACATACATACACACACTCTCTCTCATACACACACACACACCCAGACACGCACACAAACACACACTCTCTCACACACACACACACATGCCCTCAGAAACTCACACACACACAAACACACACTCTCTCACACACACACACACACACACACACACACATGCCCTCAGAAACTCACACACACATACACACACACACACACTCTCACACACAAACACAGTTATGCAGTCACTGCGCTATTTTAGTATTTCAATGCCATAGCTAGCACCATCTCTCCTTTCCTGACAGTTCATATTACATATTTACAGTGAGAGAGAGAGCGAGAAAAAAAGAGAGGGATAGAGAGAGAGCTTCCTTCACCCAGTAAAGTTAGGGAGGATTTTAAAATGGCTTAATTTTTCTTTTCTGCTGGTCTTCCTCCGCCCCTACACAGGTATTGTGTATTCACACCCAGATGCCGAGCGTGATGGGATACACTAAAAGCCTTTTCCACAGCCGCCCTCCTCCTGGAGCCCACACATGTCCCTTTATAATTACTGCCTTTCTCTTCAACAGATAATTTATACATTTGTTTGCAGTAATTACGGCTGGGCCAGTGGCCAATGTATAATTTCCTCCATCAGACATGTGTAAAATATGAAATATGAATCAGGCGAGCTTCACGGCAGTCACCTGCAGAACACTGCTGTAGCTGCTGGCAGATGAGCGTTCCCTTCCTCACTGGGCTGTGCACATCTACGTGTGATCTCATTTACAACTGTAAATATACAGTACCGCGCAACTGTGCAAAGACTTATGAATAACACCGCAAAGATGTTTGAAAAAAGAATGAAATGAAAAAAGTTTCTAAATGTGAAAATGAACAAGAGCAGTAAACCCTGAAAACCCGTAAAAACTACTGAAACACTGAGCCACAAAAAAATACACATATAAAACCTGGGATGCTTGAGACGTTTGCATCGTACTGTATGTGTGCGTGTGTGTGTGTGTATGAGTGTGGGTGAGTGTGGGTGTGTGTGTGTGAGTGTGAGTGTGTGTGTGTGTGTGTGTGTGTGTGTGTGTGTGAGTGTGGGTGAGTGTGGGTGTGTGTGTGTGCGTGCGTGCGGGTGTGTGTGTATGTGTGAGTGTATGTGAGTGTGAGTGTGGGTGTGTGTGTGTGCGTGCGGGTGTGTGTGTATGTACGTGCGTGCTTGTGCACACAGAGTGTGTAATGTAAAGTATGTCAGCCCAGCCTCCTGCCCCACAGGCTCGTATTGCGTCTCTCGCAGCAGCACAGCGGCGGCCATTTTGTAGGAGCAGAAGACAATGAGGCCGAGGCTCGCGGAGCCCGGGAAATAATCCCGTCCTTTGATGAACGGCCTGGGACGGTGTGGGAACGTGCTCCCTCCTTAAGACATGGAGGAAAATGAGTCAATTCCAGGCTGCGGTGGGTCTGGGAGCAGCGGAGATAAATCACCCGCGAGGAATTAGCAGGGCCTTAAGACACAGCCGCACGGCGGAGCGGACAGCGCGGGAACGGGCCGATCGATCGCGGGCCTCGCCTCGTAACCAGACGGCTCTTTCATATCACGGGTCTGTGCATCTATTTGTCTCTGGCGCTTTGCCCCGGAAATCCCAGAATTCCTCTGCGCCTGCCCATTAATAAAACAAAATGTTCCAGCAGGAGAAAAATATGGCCTTTCCTGACGGACGCCTACGCGGCGCTCGGCACACGGAGCGGTCCAGACGCGTTCCTCCACGGGCCGGCGCCGGTGTGTTGGTGGCTGCGGCCAGTTATCACCTCCTGTCACAGACCGCTAATTAATCCTAATGAAGGAAGCTCACGGGCTGACGGACATATTTAATCCTCGCTAAATCTCCACACCCGGCTCTCTTCCGCTGTGTTTTCCGCTGTGTTTTAATTGCCAATGTTGGACATTAAATCTGAGGTTACAAATCTGCCTCCGATACTTTATTCAGCAAAAACCATTAAATGGAGTTTTAGCTACTAATACCCTTTTGAGATTGCGTGAGGATTTGAAGTCGCTTAGTAAACGTCTGGAGAGGTGTGCGAGTGTTCGCCACCGCGGTATCAGATCTGGCAGAACATACACAGATTACGGGTGCGCTTTGAAGCTGTGTGAGAGAGGGGGCTTATTACGGAGGAATTATGCATGGATTTGTCAGTGCGGCTTTGAGAGGAGAATTAAGGAGCTCTTTAGAGGGAGAGAAAGACTGGGTGGTGTGACCTAGCTGTGAACCTGGGAGCTCTCTCTCTCTCTCCCGGGGGGGTGCAGGAAAAAGACCAGGTTTATTTGTACAGGTAACACCTGAGGGAATTGAAGGTGCCACAGGATTGGATGGGAGTCAGGCGATCCCACAGTTGCAGGATGAGGATAAAATGTGTGTGTATGCACTTGTGTGTGTGTGTGTGTGTGTGTGTGTGCATGTCTGCCTGTGTGTGTGTGTGTGTGTGTGTGTGTGTGTGTGTGCATGTGTACCTGTGTGCCTTTGTGTGTGTGGATGTGTGATCTCACACTGGATGACCTGTTTGTATTGTGTCCTTCTGTCCCATCTGGAGAGTGTGTGAGGGAGGAGCTCAGGACCACAGATGTCACCGAGAACATTATGCTAGCTCAGCAAGCTGCAGCCAAACAAACACATCTCCCCACACTGCAAAACTATAAACAACAAACACAACCCCCCACACTGCAAAACTAAAAAAAAAAAAACACAACTCTACAGACTGCAAAACTGTGTGTGTGTGTGTGTGTGTGTGTTGCTCTGGACAACAGCATCTGCTTAAAAGCCTGTGATATTATTACTCCATATTTACATTTATTAGGAAAGTGGCCCTTAGTATTTTATCCTTCATCTGAATGCCTCTGGTGTCTGTGGTGACCACACTGAGTCCTGCTGCTGACACTAATGAAGGTAAGGAAGTCATTTATAATCTGAATAAAAACTGAAAACCCCACAGAGCTGTGAGATACAGCTAAAGCTGTGTGTGTGTGGGTCTGTGTGCATACGGGTGTGTGTGTGTGCGTGTGCGTGTCTGTGGAATGACCACACTGAGTCCTGCTGCTGACACTAATGAAGGTAAGGAAGTCATTTATAATATGAATAAAAACTGAAAACCCCACAGAGCTGTGAGACACAGCTAAAGCTGTGTGTGTGTGTGTGTGTGTGCGTGTGTGTGCGTGTGTAAGTGTGTGTACATACAGGTGTGCGTTTGTGTCTGTGGAGTGACCACACTGAGCCCTGCTGCTGACACTAATGAAGATAAGGAGGTCATTTATTATAATAAAAACCCCACAGAGCGGTGAGATGCAGCTAAAGCATTAACCGATCAGGCACCTGAGACCCACACACCACATGCTCTCAGAAACAATCACATTCTGCATATATTCATATCCATGCACACTGCACACACACAATCACAGTGACCACAATCATCATAAACCCATCATGTGCCAATAATAGTTTTTTAAAAATAATGAAAATCCAAGTGGAAATATTGAAAGGGCAGATCTACGAAATGTTGCTTTCCAAACACGTTCAAACATAAATGGCCAATCGCAAATATATATATATTTTTTTTTTTTCCAAACATGAAGGAACACAACCGAGTGTTTCTCATGCCACTCCTTTAATGTTGCTTGTGATTTATAGCATAATGTCCATGGGACGCCCAGGCCAGCAGAGTGTGGGGAGTGCGTGTGGGGCCACCTCTCTGTCTCGGTAATGAACAGAGCCGATCCTGTTCTCTCAGAGCAGAATGGATCTCCTTCTTCTCTCTTTCTCCAAATCCACAGGATCAAGGTGGGATTTCAGCGCCGGGAAGCGGGGGATTAGGAGGGTTTTGTTCGGCAAAATGATCTGACAGCAGCCTGCAGACGAGGCCATGAGGCCCCCACGCAGCGAAGCTGCCTCAGACCCCCACAGAGAGAGGACAAACCGCAAAACTCACCATCTCCCGCTGTCTCTGTCTCTCAGACCCCCACAGAGAGAGGACAAACCTGCAAAACTCACCATCTCCCGCTGTCTCTGTCTCTCAGACCCCCACAGAGAGAGGACAAACCTGCAAAACTCACCATCTCCCACTGTCTCTGTCTCTCAGACCCCCAGAGAGAGAGGATAAACCCCAAAACTCACCATCTCCCGCTGTCTCTCAGACCCCCACAGAGAGAGGACAAACCCGCAAAACTCACCATCTCCCTCTGTCTCTGTCTCTCAGACCCCCAAAGAGAGAGGATAAACCCCAAAACTCACCATCTCCCGCTGTCTCTCAGACCCCCACAGAGAGAGGACAAACCCGCAAAACTCACCATCTCCCTCTGTCTCTGTCTCTCAGACCCCCAAAGAGAGAGGATAAACCCCAAAACTCACCATCTCCCGCTGTCTCTCAGACCCCCACAGAGAGAGGACAAACCTGCAAAACTCACCATCTCCCACCGTCTCTGTCTCTCAGACCCCCACAGAGAGAGGATAAACCCCAAAACTCACCATCTCCCTCTGTCTCTGTCTCTCAGACCCCCACAGAGAGAGGATAAACCCCAAAACTCACCATCTCCCGCTGTCTCTGTCTCTCAGACCCCCACAGAGAGAGGAAAAACCCCAAAACTCACCATCTCCCTCTGTCTCTTAGACCCCCACAGAGAGAGGACAAACCAGCACAACTCACCATCTCCCTCTGTCTCTCAATCTCTCTCGTTCAATTTATCTCCCTCTCTCTCTCCACATCTTCTCTCCCTTCCTCTTCCTCTTTCGCCCTCCCTCTTCCTCTCTCCCTCTCTCCCTCTTACCCCTCCTTGTAATGTGTGGGGGTTGATGGTTTCCTGTGACCTTTGATGCATTGCTGTGTTACAGTCAAGTTGTGTCAAAACTCAAACTCATACTACCAGAAACTTGTGTGGAAATGAAAAAGCAAGTTTGGCAGTAGCAACACAATGTCTTATTTTTTTTGTCTAATGTTTCCTTATTTTATTGTTGCATGGGGAGATTGCGACTCACACGATAGATGTTGCATCAATGCTGTATACTGCGCATGCAAATTATATGTATGTGTGTGTGTGTGTGTGTTACTGCGTGTGTGCATGTGAGTGTGCGTGTCTGTGTGTGTGCGTGTGAGTGCATGTGTGTGTGCATGTGAGCGTCTGTGTATGCGTGTGCATGTGTATGTGTGTGCGTGTGCATGTGACTGTCTGTCCATGCGTGTGCATGTGTATGTGTGTGTGTTCATGAAACAGACCCCCCCTCCAGTCACAGTTGAAGACAGCAGCAGGATAACATACTGAATATGCAGCTCTTTCCTGCAGAAACACCCTGTCAATCTCCCACCAACTGCGTAGTGCTTGTACACGTGTTCTTCACCTAGCACGCTATAACTGAGCCACAAACACACAGCTCCACGGGAGAGAGAGAAGGAGGAGAAAAAGAGTCTTACAGATTAAAAATGACTGAGAGGCTCCAATCTATTCACCTGTCTGCGGAGGTGTAGGGAGTCTGTGACTCTAATGCCATGTAAAAGGTCGGCCCGATCCTTCTGGGCTAAATCGAAAGGAACAAATTGATGTTGGGAAGCTCCCCCCCCTCCTGGATTAAAGACTGTGTCAGTCTGCGTAATGTTTTCCTGACAGGCTGCGAGAGGCTGTAGAAAGGCTGACATTAAGCTGGCCTCCTGTCCACACCGGCCCTGCTCAAACTGACACATTTCTCTAATCGATTACGCTGTCAGAATGTGTGGGAACGATAGCTCCCTCATCGGCGGATGGGCTGTGCCGCTGGTTTAACCTTCACCGCGCCTCAACTTTCACCTCTCGGGCCGGGCAGCTCATCGCAGATCTGCGCCGATGCTCGGTGATCAATTCAAACACTTCACCTCGTGGAGAATCGATAGACTTTCAGTCTTTCTTGGCATTTGTTTAGTGTCTCCAGTGCAGTGAGTTGTTAGAAGAAACTTTCTGAGTGGAATGCAATCTTTATCAGCAGCGTACATACACTGTCTTTGTAATAACATAATGTTATTATGTTATTAATGTTAGAAATGATTGGCTAACAGCCTAGTAATCCCTGCTTTAACTCAACGGCTGGAATTATCCACACAAATTTTTGAACAGCAACACAAAGTGTGTGCAAAGACTGTAGAGAAAGGGAGACCAGTGTCCAGTCTGTTCTGAAGGCGTGCTCACACATTCACCATATGGTGAACAGGTCTCCTGAGCCCAGGGTAGAGCTTTTATAGAACACAATAATTAAAAACCCACTATCAGCTGCTCTCATTAATGCAGCTGCTCGGAGCCTGTGAGTGGGAGAGACGCTGTCCAAGGTCCTGTGCTCTCCCGTGAGTGGGAGAGACGCTGTCCAAGGTCCTGTGCTCTCCCGTGAGTGGGAGAGACGCTGTCCAAGGTCCTGTGCTCTCCCGTGAGTGGGAGAGACGCTGTCCAAGGTCCTGTGCTCTCCTGTGAGTGGGGCTGATGCTGTCCAAAGTGCTGCACTGAAAATCTTGAGGTGCTGTAGGGACAGCGCACTCCAAAGGCTAGCCCATACTAACTGCTAGTTCTACTCCAAACTCCATCTGAATACCAAATGCTAGCTGCAATCCATCCGTTAGCCCACACCAAACTAGCCTGCACCAAATGCTAGCTGCACTCTAAACACCAGCCTGCACCGAATGCTAGCTGCACTCCGAATGCTAGCCCACACCGAACGCTAGCTGCACTCCGAATGCTAGCCCACACCGAACGCTAGCTGCACTTGCTCTTCCACAAGGCAAACCCCGTGTTTCTGCCCGACCAAAATCCAGCAGGAGATCAAAATGGCCGCTGATGGAAAGCCAAACCCCAGAGCATCACGGGCCTCTGTGGTGTACCTGAGCAGAGTGGCACTCCAGCTTCATGATTAGCGTGGGGAAGGCCTTATTGTTGGGCCGCAGAAAACTGGGCAGGTGGAGGCTGTAATTACTCCATTCTGTTCGCAGAGGAAAAGCAGGGCATGAGTACAGACTCTGATTAGGCTTGCGTCGTCCCTGGCTCTGTGCTGTATGACTCACGTACGGAGCTCAGCTCTAATGAGAGGATTCTGGGGGCGAGCAGTGCTACGGCTGCTCTGATCTTCTCTCCCGCTAACAGTTGGGCGGGCAGGGTCCAGTTCTGCGGTAATGTATGGTAATCCGGTCTGTGAGCGTGCTGGTCTAATGCTACACAACACGTGCGCCAGGATGAGCTGACAGGTCTCCTTCATAAGCAGGCCTTTCCAGCGATTTCGCCACTGCGTTCTGCGGACACAGCACAGGCTTTTGGAGGTCGGCCATCTTGCCTCAGAACCGCAGTGAGCATCCTACTGGACGAAAGCCTGAAGGAGGCTTCACAGGTTATATAACTGGACACCTACACGCCCGATTTATCAATCTGTCTGCAGCCTCTTGGATGAACATACTCTGTGGTCCTACAGCAGCTTTTGCACATCTGCAGTATAATCAGCTTGGTAAAGGGAAGGGATTTCAGCAGCACTGATAATTTAATCACTATTAGCACACACAGACACACACACGGACACAGACACACACATACACGCATGCATACCTTCATGCATGCACACACACACACGCATGCACACAAAAACACACACATACACACACATATACACATATATACACAAAAACACACACATATACACACACGGACACAACACACACACACACGTGCACATCCACAAACATACACACATGCATACCTTCATGAATGCACACACACACACACACACACACACACACGCATGCACACAAAAACACACACACATACACACACACACACACACATACACACATGCACAAACACATTATATGTGATGTTTAAACTTCCTTATCTTACAAACCCTAATGCAGCCACAATAGAGTACATTGTGTGTTAGCCTGTTTGTATATGGTACCATGCAAACATAAATGTTTATAGAATGATGCAGAACTACAACATACAGCCCAGTAAAGATACTGCAGTGTAACAGTTTTACAGTGGAAGAGTGGCAGCTTCCTGTAGTTTTACAGTGGAAGGCACAGAATTTCCTGCAGTTTTACAGTGAAAGAGTCACAGCTTCCTGTCGTTCTATAGTGAAAGAGTCACAGCTTCCTGTAGTTCTACAGTGAAAGAGTCACAGCTTCCTGTAGTTCTACAGTGGAGAGTCAGTTGCGCCATTGTTCCAGTTTCCTGTAGTCATAAAGTGCGATCAGAACCTTCTAGAAGCACAGCACTCGCTGAGATTGTGCTCCTGTGGTCGGGCCGATATCTCTGCCAGCACATAGCAGAGAGCTGCTGCCATCCAATTTTCCACCAGGTGCCGTTCAACGCATCCCTGAGCGCGTCTTTCTGCTGAGTGCAGGAGCGCAGCACTCACACAGCCCCTGCAGCTATGCGCTCTTAAAGAGATAAGACGGGGAAGCTTCCAGAGAAATCCTACCTTGAGTGGGGTTTACTGGAGAAACTCCTCTGCAGGACGGAGAGTGAATGGACCGCGTTCGTTCGGTCCCTATCATTCGCTCTTGGGTGAAGATTATGTGAAACGGACGCTGGGCATTTGGCTTCACAGCTGACATGTTCTGTTTCACATATTCTCCTTTTCTGCTGCTGTGGTACAGGACAGCGTGGGCGGTCACTGACTGGTGTGGTCTGAATGGCCCAATCAAAGCTTGGACAGGGGTCTCACAGTGTCCTGATTAAGAGCAGCGCTGGGGCAATTATGGCTATAAGCTCAGCTGCATTCACACAGTCATTAATCTCGCTGTTTCAGCCTGGCTCTGCCTTCTACACAATTCTGAAAAATGCATTCAGGGGTGGGCAGGGTAGGTGTGTCCATCACATTTGCATAAAGTATTCTCTAACCGATCAGGTGGTGACAGTTTTCCGTGTGGAACTGATTCATAACAACTGGCTTGCCGACTTTAAATGAGTGTGAGTTAAAAAGCAAACAGACAAATTTGTCAAGGGGTATCACTCAGTATTGGTGCGAGAGGTCCTGAGCCCACCATTCTGTTATGATCCAGTCAAGGTGAGACCATAACAGGATGGGAGTCTGGAATGGAGAATAGAAATGAATTTAGCTAGAAACAGCAAACTGATGGGTAACTCCAGTCCTAACAGCCTAACCAAAGCTAATTAAACCCGGCTATTGCTTCCTGGGTTTACAGGGTACCTTTGATTTACCTACATGATCAAGAGGTACATCCACCGTGGTACCCTGACATCACAATTAGGCCAGAGTGGACAACAGAAAGCAGTAGGGCAGCAGAACATGTTTTTCTACCAGTTAGAACAAAAACTGAGATTATTTCATACATACAAACATGTTTACAGCTAACAAATGTAATCTAGAGTGAAATTAACATTTAAAAGAGATAAATACACATTATGTACGCCAGAAATCAACTGAAAAGACATTTTGCCTGGAGAACGCAATGCGTTAACTCACATAGGACCAATAAAATAAGTGCCTTTATAAATGAATCTGTATAGTTACAATGTTCTTACTATGTATGGAGCTGTTACCTGGAGCTCAGGTAATTCAGGCTGCAGTTCTGGCCCATATGCAATAAAATATGTATAGAGAAATGCATGGCTGCATATGTTGCCCTTTATGTGGAATTTCTAACCACATGGGATAACACACTAAATCTAGCAGAGTGTTTCTTTGTGTAACTGCAGATGCAGGTTATGTAAGGATGCAAATGTGCTCTTATAATCAGTTTTAAGAGACACCTGGGACAGGATGTGGTTAATGATTCACAGGAAGACGAGTGGCAGTGCCCATGCTGCTTAAACATCTGCTTTACAGACTCCGGTCCAATGTTTCAGTCCAACAAAACTTCCCCAGTTACAGATCTGTACGAGTGTGCGACTGGAGCAGAGATGGTTTGACACAGAACTGCTGTAGCGGTGGAACTCAAGGTGAAGCGTGGCGTAGCCTACAAGGTCAAGTATGTTTTATAACACGGAGCTGAGCCGGCCCACAGCCCCTGCGCTGATGAATGAGTCTCTTTCAGTGGGAGACAAAGTTGCTTACGCGCTTACGCCCTAATGATGCTTACGGGCTAATGAGGTTTACGTGCTAACGCTGCTTATGCGTTCACGCTGCTCAAGAGCTAATGCTGCTTACGTGCTAATGCTGCTTACGTGCTAATGCTGCTTACGCGCTAATGCAAATTCTGCTTACGTGCTAATGCCGCTTATGCAGGAATAAGCAGCACCCCCTCTGGCACACGCGGACAAGCCCATCACATAGTAACAAACGAATCATAAAACAACACTGCACAGCAGTAACTGGAATGAGCCAGAAACATTGTGAGAATGTTTTTTTTGTCAGTGAGACACACCCCTACTCTGGTGAGCCTTCTCCAGTAGCACTGAAATCCATAAATATAAATCCATATCTCTGAAACGAGATCCTATCCTTCCTGTGCCAATCGAGCCAGGCCCCAGCCCTCTCAAAATAGAACACAGAAACTAATTAAGCAGGTAAAGGCTTTCCACAGGAATCTTCTGTTCACCAGACTGACAGGGAGCCCCCTGCTTCATCAGGAACTTCATCATGGTCATCTGTCTTTTTAAAAGGGAGAAAATGTACGGAGTTTGCTTAATGTTTAAATTAATGTTCTGTAATAATTTTTTTTGGTCATGGCATTATAAAAAAGACAAAATAGATTGCGTCTTATGGCGTCGCAGGTCTTTGTTGTGCTGTATTAAAAATGGTTTCTTTACAGCTAAATAACAGCATTGTTACAGTAGCTAGGTGAGGAAAATATATTTTGGCAGGAAAGCTACCGGTGTTGTTCAGGGTTGCCATTCGTCTGGGCGCATAGTGCGTCAGGTGTGCCTGCTTTAACAGGCTGTGAATCTGCAGGGGGATAACTTAAGGTGTGAAGGTATAAATATACATAATGTAATTATGCAGGTTTTAAAGTGTTGTGCTGGTGAAGACGCGTGTGTGTTACAGTGCTGTAATGGTTCAGCAGCCCCCCTCCCCTCTGAGACGGGACACACTTTGCCCTCTCGTTCACCGCCCCGGTCCCGGTTCACAGAGACACGGAGACAGATGCGGCGTGCCCAGTGGTAAATCCACTTTGATGAAAAGCTGGTTTCCGTCGAGCAGATTACAGCTCAAACTTGGCTGTCTAAATCTCATTCGCACCACTTTGCCTGTGCACCCCCCCCCCCCCCTTCCTCCCCAGCAGTGTTAAACCTGTCTCCCGACAGAATGGAAAGGCTCTCACTTCATCCAGAGTGCAGAGGAGCCACACTGTTTACCCACAGAATATAACACTTTATTACCACCGCAACAGTCCATCTATCCTGACAGGAGATGGAGAAAAAAACCCAAGAAGAAAAGAGTACTTTTTTTTGGCTGCTCCTGCTGGTACACTGAGGCTGGTACACATTTAAACACAGATCCTGTACAAATCAGAGCACGCCTGAGGCTAATCACGCAGCCGTGTCATTAGGAGAGAGGGTCTGAAGGGCTCTGCTTTTCTGAGCTCTAAAACAAGAGCAGACTTCTCCATTCTCTGAGCACTTCTGCCCGGTGAGCCACAGCCTGTCAATCATCCAGCTGCCATGGTTACCGGAGACAGCGGCTCCTGAAAATGGCCGCTCAGGTTGATCAGCTCAGCACACAGTGACACAGTGGTGAATATAAGGCTATGAGCCTGCCTGTCTCCTGTAATGTAAACACACAGAGTCACACGAACACTCACACACACATACACTCACACACACAGAGACACACACACATACACACACTCACAAACACACACTCTATGCACACCAGAGGTGAGACACTGAACATGGGGCAGCACACTGCATTTTCACCCCACTGGTGTAAAGCTGGTGATTGGGACATTTTATTCAGACTAAATCAGACAGAGGAGACTCAGAGCTCAGCCCTAGCCCCTGAGATTCTGCCGCCCCCCCTCCACTCCTACCTCTCTATTTATATCCCCCCCTAAGCTGCCCCATATACAGTACCCCACAGAACCACACAGTGGGTTTACACGCAGGTCACACAGAGAGAAACACCCCAGTAATATTTATCCCCGCTCATTTCTGAGAGGACCACACTCCTACATTTCAATACTATGCAAACTTAAATAAGGCAGATGTAAATGTTGTTAAGCTGCTTAATTGTGAATAATTAAGATTTTATTTACACATTCCTTTCTTTCTTTATTTGATACAAAAAAAACCATATTCCATTTATAGGCCATTTACAGGAAGGCCCAGAGCCGATTCTGGTGTGCTGGGCATGCGGACGCTAACAGACTAACAAACTCATTAAGAAGGCTGGGTCTGTCATTGGGTCCAACTGGTCCTTCTGGGGGAGGAGGTGGAGAACTACAGGCGATCATGGACAATGCCTCCCACCACCTCCACGACATGATTGCCAAGCCAAAGAGCACCTTCAGCAACAGACTAATCCAACCCCTGTGTACAAAGGAGTGCTGCAAGAGATCGTTTCTACCAGCCGCACATCAGACTCTGGCCTGTATGCGGACTAACTTTATTTTCAAGCCATTTGCACTCCAACACCTGCACAACATCTGCTGCTACCATTCTGCACTTTATTTTTTTATTAGTGATCTTTATTTTCATTATTAATGCCGTCTCTTGTTGGGTTTTGATGTCCTTGTGTTTTAATGTATTCTATTGTGCTTTTAATGCCGGTGTTTTAATGTGTTTGTTGTATGTTAATGTGCCTTGGGCTGCTGTGACAATTCAATTTCCCTCCAGAGATCAATAAAGTTTCTATTTAAGCTATAACTCAAGACAGGCAGCGGTATAAAGACATTTTATCACAGCTAAGGGGCGTTGTTCAGCCCGACACGCAGCGGAGGGTCACAACCCTTGAAACTGTGATACAATGTCTATATACCACGTCCTGGAGTGAGTTATTGCTTTTATAAAACGCTTACCAAACATAATAATAGTGATATTATAGACAATCCAATTCAAACAGTTTTATTAACAGTTTCATTACAATTTACAAGGAAGTAGTTCCTGTATGCTTGTAAATAGTGCCAGGTAGTTGGTATGCAATGTTAGAAAACTCGCTAGCTAAGTAGCTTGCAAGCTACAGCGAGTGAGCAAACAAGTGTTGATTTGTACCATTGTGCAAGTACTGATAAACTGTCCAACATTAGTGGGATCACGTTGTGTAGGTCTACTACTACTATTTGCAGAAGCGCTGCTCTGCTTTCTCCGGTCCATAGGTTTCTGTGTTTTGGTCACCCTAGAGCTCTCGCATGTCTGCCAGACACAAATCTCTCACAAATTAAGAGCACCCTCATCGAGTCAACATTTATGCAGCTAGTATTGCACGGTTTTCCACTGACTCGAATGGCTGCTTTGCCATGGAGTGATACTTGAAAGAGAACTGTAAACAAGCACCATAACTCATAGCAATGCTATATAGAAAATGTATCACTGCTATGGACCAATCAGATTGCGTTTTATAACTATCTTTATAACCTCCGCTGCACGTCCGGCTGAACAGCGCCCCTTAGCTGTGATACATTTTCTATATATCACTGCCTGTCATGAGTATGTGCTTAAATCTATCTATCTATATGGAAATGATCTCATTTCCATATATCATAAAGTGAATGTCTGAGTGAAAACATTAGTAACTTCCATATATACATGTATCACTGCAACCTGCATCCACCATGTTCATTAATATAGCATGTTAGCATTGTGCAATTTAGTTTGAATGAGTATCTAATTAGCACTAAATGTCAGATTGATAGCTAGACAACTGGTTCCAATATAGATATCTAAACACAATTAATTCACTGTTGAAACCCTCATTAGGCGAGCTAGCAATACACCATGCTAGCTAGTGATTAGCAAGCTACATAACATTGCCCACTCAAAATGGCTGCCTTACATCTTTAATGGCTGGTGATATAGGCTGCCCCATATAGGCTGCCCCTTAGAATAAGAAGCTGCCCTTGCAGTGGAGTGTCAGTGCTCCACTGAGGGAGCTCCTCACTGAATTCAGTCCACCCATCCTGGGCAGGGCACTGATGAGTTAAAGCAAGGGAGTGCACAGCCGGTTTCACATGGTTTCCGCTCTCTGCACTGGCTGCTCATTCTAAGGTGAAAACAATAAAAGTCTGTCCCTGGGGGAGCAGGATTGAGCAGCTCTGACCCACATATAGTACCGCCAGTCTCTCTGTACAAAGGTGACCAGCCCAGCCGAGCGCTGGAAAGTTTAGCAAGCGTTTTTAAAAGTCACTCCGCAGAGTTGTGCGCGCAGATGCAAACCCGGGTGTTTAGCAGGTGAAGGTCTCGGAGTGCCACGCTCCGATCTTTCGCTGCAATTCCATTTCGTTCGCCGGCGCCTCCTGAAAGCCTGGAAACTTGTTTAAAGTTGGAATTGGACAAACGTTCAGGGATAACCGTGAGGTGAAAGGGGGACATTTTCAGGGAACAGTCAAGAGAAACTGCCGTACCGAAGAAAGGGGGAGAGCAGGGGGGAGGGGTGCAGACTAGAGGAGAGTTTGATTTTCTTTTCTTTAAAGATATGCTGTTAGCCAGTGCACCGTCTAACTTAGACACTCCATCCTTTCTTTCTTGTAAAGATCAATATTAAAAAATGGCAAACGATTTGTGCTTGGGTGTACCATGGACTCAACCAGCTGCCCTCCCTAACAGCTCATTTCTAAAAATGCGTTTTGCATCCAAACCCAAAGTTCAGCTGTCCTCAAAAGTGTTTCTGGGCAGCAAAAGAAAAAAATCATAAAAAAGTATAGATTCAGAGTATGCACAAACCACCCCTCATTCGCAGCCCAGGGGTGCTCGTTCCAAAGCTCCACGTGGTTCAGTTTCAATTATTTAAGGAGCTTTTTGATTTAGGCAGGACATTTTTTGTGGTTTAGGGAGGAGGTGTAAAACCCCATCTGGTAAATTCTGGAATATTCTCTTTGTGAGGGTGGAGTTTGAGCATGTGAATAATGCAGAATTACCGAGGGAATAACTCTGCAGCTAGCACACTCTGAACCTCTGGAACATCACAAGTGCTGACACACTACAAACAAAAAAACGGACCAAGAACGCAAGAACATGGAGATTCACCATGGTTATGCGATTCTACAAGGGTTTGGTTGTATGGGTATGGTTGAATGGGTTTGGTTGTATGGGTATGGTTGAATGGGTTTGGTTGTATGGGTATGGTTGAATGGGTTTGGTTGAATGGGTTTGGTTGTATGGGTATGGTTGAATGGGTTTGGTTGTATGGGTATGGTTGAATGGGTTTGGTTGTATGGGTATGGTTGAATGGGTTTGGTTGTATGGGTATGGTTGAATGGGTTTGGTTGTATGGGTACGGTTGAATGGGTTTGGTTGTATGGGTATGGTTCTGCCCTTATGTGGTCTTTCACTTGCATGATTCTACAGGTGTGGATTGTTTGGTTGAAAAGTGGATCAATTGAGTAGCAGTTTATCTTTTGCAAAGATGTGTGGTTGTGAGGTTTTTGTGGCTGCCATGTTTATGAAAATGCCCCTTCTCCCTCGCCACCACTCATCCGCCATGGAGGTAAATTAGCCTGCAGCTTGGAGAGGCGCAATACTGGGAGCAAATATGCCATTCGGCCTTCATATAGCCATTAATCAGCCCGGCTCTGTGTGATTAATGAAGAGTAATTACTCTAATGGAGTTAAGACACGCAGCTAATTTTAGCACAGCCACAACTGTCACACTCCTGCTAAAAGACTCCAGTACCCAGATGTGTCAACAGTACAGTGACCTTTAACCTCTCTAGTGCTGGCCAGTGACAACTAGCGCACAGGGTGACCAGCTACGAACTGTCAGAGAATATCGGCAAAATATCTGATACACAGTAAGAATGTCATGGTTTAGTCTGAATATCATATATACGGTAATAATGTCATGGTTTAGTCTGAATGTCTTATATACAATAAGAATGTCATGATTTAGTCTGAATATCTGATATACAGCAATAATCAAGGTTTAGTCTGAATATCTGATATACAGTAAGAATGTCAGGGTTCAGTCTGAATATCTGATATAAGAACACAGCTGAATATATTGTGGCAAAAGTCCATGCAAAGTGTGTCAGAAGGATCCATATGAATTACTTGCTGATTAATTGGTCCGCAATTCTAACAGGGTATTGATGTCAAAGCTACTTGCGTCTAATTTGTTTTCAGTGTATTAATAGTGTGTTCATTAGTCTACCTGGGATTCTGAGCCAGTGAAATGAGAGTGACAGGCATCCGCATGCTGTTATTGGGCTGCATGCAGCTACTGTAACAGCGATTCATTCAGGCCACGCAAATTAAAACATTTCGACAATTATCCCGACGTGTTAGTCATGACGACAGTCCACGGTCCCCTGGGGAAGGCAGACGTTGAGAGGAGTCTGTTCCACTTCAGGAACAAACCCCTGAAGATAGCACTGCTCACCTCCCCATGTACCTGTTACCCGTCACCAGCACATCTGCCTGCAGGTGTAAACCATGTCACCACTTGTGTTGATGAGCTTCATGCGTTTTGATTTCTCTTGCATATGGATCCTTCATTGTGTCAGTGGGTGCATTCGCACTTCAGCTAGAAATTTATCTGGGATGCTGGTGTCACTGGGTACATTCACATTGACAGTAAACATAATATAATATAACATAACATGACAACATAGTAATATATAACATAACTTAATATAATATAATATACCATGATGAGTTATGTGCCCGATGAGTAAATATTACTGTGGATATTATTGGATATGATTATGTTGTTGAAATGAAATGCTCATGTGTGATGGCATGTAAGAGATATACCTGGTATGAAAGTGAAAGCTTAACTCACGTGCCCCCACTTTGATACAACGTGCTTCTGTCTGGGGACGTGTTCGCTCTGTGTGTATAAAGTGTTTTCAACAATAAGTCCTCCAGAGCCTAAACATCCCTTACAGCATGAAAGATTTAAACACCCAGAGTGCTTTCTCCTGCCTGCGACGCTTTCATCACAAGTGAAAAATTACAGAGGATTCAGACAAAACGCTGTGTTATTTATGCACTGTGATAATGCACCTGTTAACTGTTACCTCAGAACTGAAGGCATCTCTAATTAACACTTACGAGACACCACGCACCCAATGGGCCTGCACAAATGTAGAGAGGAATAATAGCTTGTTATTTAGCTTGTTTTTTATCCAAAGCAACTTACAGTTGATGAGACTAAGCAAGCGCTGGGGCAATGCGGGCTTAAGGGTCTTGCTCAAGGGCCCAACAGCGGTTGTGGTTACACCGGGGCTTGAACTACTAACTCTCCAGGTCACAGTCTTTTACCTTCACCACTAGGATACAGGCTGCCACTGCCCCTGTATGATTCAATAAGCATTTTGCTCACGATGCTTGTCCTTTCCCTCATAAAAAGCAGTGTGCCAAAAAAATAGTTTTATCACACAAATATGTGGTATTGCACTTAACTGTTGGTCAGAGTTCAGAGCAGAGTTTGATGCAGTTTGAATTCAGGCCAGACTAGCGTTTGAGGAGGTGGAGAATGAAAGGAGGTTGTGTAGCTGATCTGAAGCGTATTTACGGAGCCAGGGTACGGTAAGATAAGGGGCAGGGGTTGTAGCGCTGATGTTAACGGAGTGTGCAGGTATCTGCTGCATTATTGATGGGCCTGGCTCTCTCCTTTATCCACAGAGGTGTGTATACATTACATGTTCCCACAGTGGCCACTCAGTCTAAATTCAAATTCAAACTGAGCTTTTGTTGCCATAAGAAATACACCCTCTGCTGTGACAGAGCTCCCAAACAGAAGATTCGCACTGATGGTGTGACAGCCTTCAGTGCCTGCAGATCTTCAAATGGCGCATATCTGACTGCGTTTGTAACTGCGCATATCTGACTGCGTTTGTAACTGCGCATACCTGACTGCTTTTGTAACTGCGCATATCTGACTGCGTTTGTAACTGCGCATATCTGACTGCGTTTGTAACTGCGCATATCTGACTGTGTTTGTAACTGCGCATACCTGACTGCTTTTGTAACTGCGCATATCTGACTGCGTTTGTAACTGCGCATATCTGACTGCGTTTGTAACTGCGCATATCTGACTGTGTTTGTAACTGCGCATACCTGACTGGTTTTGTAACTGCGCATATCTGACTCGTCTCTGTGCATATCTGACTGCTGTCTCTGACTACATAACCCCTAGTGCGCATAACTGGCAGTCAATCCATATCTGTGCATGGGCAGAAATGCATCCCTGTCGCCTATTAGCATGAGAACGGGCTCAGAGTCTCCTCTCTGACCGGGCTGATCTTTTAGCCTGAGCTGTTGTGACATTCTGAAATGCCTCCTCATCCCGCTCACAGCACGCGCACATGCACGCATGCACACACACACAAACACACACACACGCGTGTTCACCGCGGCATGATGCTGATACAGTTACTGGCGACAGAGAGCCAATGCGCTGTAAATAATTGTCTCCCAAATTTGGTGGTGCGGTGCTGTGTAGACGTGTATGCAGCGTGACAGGCCTATTAAATGTGCCCTGGGGGAAGGGCCTTCATGTTGCAGAGACGCCAAGCGCTCTGTTTAAACACATGCATTAAATATGTTGGGCTTTTAACGCACGCATTAATTGGCCTGCAAAGATGTTAATTCCTCCACCTGCCTGGAGGTTAATGAGAGAGACCTTCTGCAAGATGGACTTGCTGCAACACTACACACACTCACACACATACACAAACACATGTACACTCTTTCTCTCTCTCACACACAAATGCACGCTCTTTCATTCTCACTCTCACACACACATAAACACACACACACACACATGCACACACTCACACACACAAACGCTCACAAGCTCTCACACACACAAACGCGCACACGCACATACACACACACGCATGCACACACACACACACGTGCTCTCACACACACATGCACACACACACGCGCACACACACACAAGCATGCACACATGTGCACAACCATGCACACACACACACTCCCACGCGCTCACACACACACACACACACACACACACACTCCCACGCGCTCACACACACACAGACACACACACACACACACACACACTCCCACGCGCGCTCTCACACACACACACACACACTCACACACGCACACACGCGTGACGGACGGACATGTTGATGAATATGTAGCGGAGCTCCCTCAGGCCGATCGACATGGCGCCCCAGAGTGAACATTTGGCGTGGCAGATGGGGCTGTTAGCGCAGAGAGCAGTCAGACTTGTTGCGGCCCGCGTGTCGTAATCGCCCGTGGCTGGGCGCTGTAATTGAATTGATGCGTCTCCCAGAGGGCCCCGCTCCCCCTGGTTATGGGCCGCATCATTTTACACGATAATACAATTTATATAAACACGTGTAAAAAAAATACACAAAACACACACTGTGTGTATAAAATACAAATGTGTTATAGAACTGTCATAAATAATTCACTATTTTCTTTTCCTTTTAAGGTGCTTTAAATTACACTATTGACATCATAAGATTTGTATGCAGTATGTCATACTTATATATTACATTCCCATTCATTTTGAAGATGTCATAAATATGTGTTCTATTTGTTTCATTCAGTAAAACATATTAATCAACTTGATATGATTTTTTTCATATGGGGCCCTTCAGGGCACACACAATTAACCACACTAGTGTTCATTATCAGCCTCAATTATCAGTTTATATTATCAGCCTACATTATCAGTTTCCATTACTAATTCCCAATATCAGTCTCCATTATTAATTTCCAATACCAGTCTCCATTATCAGTCTCCATTATCAGTTCCCATTATCTGCCTGCATTATCGGTCTACATTATCAGTCTCCATTATCCGCCTGCATTATCAGTCTCCATTATCCGCCTCCATTATCAGTTTCCATTAGCAGTCTCCATTATCAGTCTACATGATCAGTTTATATTATCAGTCTACATTATCAGTCTCCATTATTACGCAAGCTGTGGATGAATGGAAAATCAGAGCTACTGCATTAGCATTAGCAGGGCAAGCATGGGGAATGGTGACTATAGTAACAGGTGGGGTTAAAAAACCCCACAGGATGGAGTTAAAAAAACAAAAAAACAGATATTATTCTTTCTACACACTCAGATCAAAGTGGGCAGGTGATTATTTGAGTCCTGGGTGCCTTTACTATAATGATCCTGCTTATACTGTACATTTCACAGAATATATGGTTCCTAGTAAAATAATAATGAAATATCCAATTAAAACATAAAATGGCATCATCCTTTGGGGGAATGAAACAAAGGAACAAAATCCATGATATTCAACACCCCCCACACACACACCCTGGCTCACAATCGCTGCCAGCCTCCTGCTCTGCCCGGCGGTACCTGTTCCGGGACTGCAGCGGGTAGTGTTCAGAGAGAGCTAAAATCCTCTGCCATCCAACTTTTCTCCAAACAGAGCAGCACACACTGAACACATGCGCACACACACACTGAACACATGCGCACACACACTGAACACACGCACGCACACACACACACACACACACACACACACACTGAAAACATGCACACACACACACACACACACACACACACACTGAACACACGCAGACACACACACACACTGAACACACACACACGCACACACACACACACACTGAACACACGCACACACACACACACACACACACACATACACAGAACACACACACTCGCACACACACACAGAACACACACACACACACACACAGACACGCACACACACTGATCGCAAGCATGGCCGAGGGATCCTGCTTCAGCTGCAGCTGCAGGAAGCAGCAGCTCTTTTCAAAGGCATGACGCAGACACCCCATGCTGGGCCAGAGAATTGAAATACAATAAAGAAAATCATTCAGAGGCTTCTCTCAACTGCAAGTGTGCGTACATGTTTGTGTGTTTGTGTGTGTGTGAATGTGGGTGTGCAGATATGAGTGTGTCTCTTCGCTTGTTCTGAAAGGTGTTTGCCTGTGAGTGCCTGTGCGTGTATAAGTGTGTGCGTGTAGTGTTTGATTGGTGTGGTGCATTCGATATGACTGTGTCTCTTCGTTCATTCAGAAAGGTGTGTGCCTGTGTGTGTATGTGTGTGTCTGTGTGTGTGTGTGTGTGTGTATAAGTGCGTGAGTGTACGTGTTTGATTGGTGCGGTGCAGTGGATATGAGTGTGTCTCTTCGCTTGTTCTGAAAGGCGTTTGCCTGATTGTGTGTGTGCCTGTGTGTGTGTATAAGAGCGTGTGTGTATGTGTTTGATTGGTGTGGTGCAGTGGCTATGAGTGTATATCTGTGCTCTTTCTGAAGGGCAATCTCTGCTTGTTAAGTTGCTCTAATTTTAGTCCCAGAAGAACTCATCAATTTTTTATGGTGCATATCCATTAGCAGCGCCGAACGCCAACTTTCCCCTGACTGACAGAAGATTCATCCTCAGACCAGAGAAGCAGCGTAAATATGAGGTTTCTTCCTGGGCCTGTGCTTTATATTTTATGACAGGAAGACATTAATGAACACGGTTCCTCTTTACAGAGAAGACACGATCCAAATCAGCCCAAAATGCATGTAGCAGAAAATGCAGAGCAATCCGGAACATCGATCTGCAAAATGAAACCTTACGAGAATCTCTCAGCACCTCTTTGTGTTTTATCTGCTTTGCAGCGAAAAGCCGCAGTGGGAAAAATGGAATTTGACACACAGAACAAGGCAACACTGTAATTTGGCTTTCTTTTTCATCTGTTCCTAATCTGCCGATACCAGACGGTTCAAGCACACCTTCTTTAGACTCTTTAGCTTTATTATACGACAGCAAAATTAAATTCTTGTTGGAAATAATGGGCCTGCACAGTGGTGTACCTACTGCATATGATAACTGCACAGCAATAGAAAGGTCCATAGTGCAGAAAACTACACTTGAAAATCAGCCCTTTGTACAGCAGAGTACTACACCTCCCATCGAAACCAGCCAAAGTACAACAGAGAACTACACTTCCCATCAACACCAGCCCAAATACCTCAGAGAATTATGCTTCCGATCAAGACCACACCCAAATGCAGCAGAGAACTACATTTCCCATCAAAACTAGCCAAAATGCAGCAGATAATTCCACTTCCCGTCAAGACTAGACCAAGTACAGGTTAGGCCTGTCTGAGAGAGAGCCATAGGGCCACATTATTACCCAGCATGCATACACATCCACGCTATATCACACAGGACCCTTTTAAATGGCGGCAAGGGGCCATGGATCATGTGACGCACGAACACAACAGGAGCAAGTTAATGAAACTTTGATAAACACTCTGCTTTAACTGGCCCGTGGTGTTTTCTGATTATTTCAACATTTCAGGCTCGAACTGGGCTGCAGTGATTAATGGTGCTTTGTTAAATTATTATGTGTGATTAATAACGTTATTATTATTATGTGTGATTAATTAAAAGCAAAATAGAGAAACTACACAGCAAAAGCACACGCTGTTTGCCTACAATCTGTAATTGGAATTTTCCATTGTCTAGCACGACTCTGATTTAACGGTGGTGGTACTGAGAAGAAGGCACATTAACACAATGCAAACAATATGTTTCACTTAATCTGCAGGACAAAGAGTCAGTCTTACAGTATGGAACATGATGATAAAATATATGCAGGGGGAGAAAAAGGTTTCCTGCGCTTTAAAAATGAAAATGAGTATTAAGAGTTGCTACTTTTCATAATTACACTTGAACCAGAGCCCAGAGTAGATATTTGCATCTGAAAATATGGTACTTTCACTTGCTTCATTTCATTATTACATTTTTTGTAATAACCCTGGCATTAAAGTCATTGCTTCCTGTCTCAGTCACATGGTGGATCACACACCCTGATTGGGTACTGGGGTCTGAGTCTGGCTGTGTACATACACAGCACCTCCACGCACAGACACCTGCGTTCGTTGGGTTTAATAATTAATAACTAATCCTGTTGTGTGATCACAGGCTCTGGGGGAGTTCTGTCATACTGAGAATGCTGTGATACTTCATATTTCATCTTTATAGATGGGTAATACAGACTAGGGGGTTATTTCTCAAAGCAGGATCACAGAGTTAGCTGGATAAGTAAAGCCAGGAACCCTGGAAGATGGAGTAAAAATGTGATTTACCCTCCAGTGCTTTACTGCTCCAGTCGTGGAGATACTATTTCATACTGTGTCTACTGATTAAAATTATACATAAGTAAAAAGTTCATAATACAAAATAAATGTTTGGGCTGGTAAAATAATTTACCTTTCGCTAAGCCCCGCCCCCCTTAGTTATTGTTGCTAAGTCCGACACACTTTCAGTTTCAACATGGCGTGTTTGACAGCTCTTCCAGCTGAACTGCTGTCGTGCTTTTACAAAGCAGCAAATGCGGTTTCAGATAGGATTAGACAGAAAGGGTTACAGTATGCCTTTTTGACGGCTACATACAGGACATCCAGGTAACACAAAATGAACATAAGGCGGTCAAAATAGAGGCAAAAGCCTATAGATACTAATCTAAAAGTGAATTGCCACATAACCTGCTGATCGAGACGGAGGCTGGCACTGATATCAAGGAGCAACACTGTTCACGTAAAGCTGGGTAGGTCTCTATTCACTATTATCGTCTTTATTACAAAACAAAAGCACTAAGCACATATAACATTGCATCCAGTAGCCTTGTATGCTAGCGTATCATAACCATAAGTAGGCAACGTTAGCTGTAATTAACGAGGTGATATTTCGGTTAGCTCCTCAGGGTTCTGCGCCCACATAATTGGGCTTATCAATAGCTTGTCTGTAACATATTAACGTTAGGTGTTTGGATGGATCATGAATAACAAAGTCAACATCTAGCTGCTAGTCTTATGTTGTCAAAAAATAGAATCCAGGCTGTGTTTACGTGATAGCTAAGCTATCGCTAAGTTTTATCCACAGGCGACACTTGTCAGGGTTTGATTTTGCTTTGGGGAAGGGGAAAAAACGCACATCCCCCTCCAACCTCTCTGGGAAACGAGTATCAGTGTTACAAGTGCCAAAGGGAAAACGTTTAACCATAACTATTTTATAGTCCACAAAAACGAGTGTCGAAAAGTACGAAAATCTGAGACGCCTACTAGAGTCAATGGAGCGCTGTCATGAAAGTGTCGGACCCCTGTCGGAGCTTGTTCTTGGCTGCGCTGTGATTGGCCAGTCTGCAGTCTAGGGTGTGGCTTAGCGAAAGGCGAATTAAGAGGCACACACACACATACAGGCACACATACACATACAGTACAAACACACACATACACACACACACACACACACACAGCTCCCTTGCGCGTACTTTGAGAGGAAGTGTTAGGCTGTAACACAGTGAGGCTCTGCAGAGTGAGGTAGGCAGTAGAGTCACACTACCCACGCAGTTTAAAATAGCAGAGCGCTTCTGTTTTACACACACACACGCACACACACACACCCACAAAGAGCCTGTTCTGCAGAAGCAGAGCAAGCCTGACCCCTCTCCCCTCCTCCAAGTGCTACTGCACTAAAAATAACACCAGTGAGCCTAACTTTGCACAATATTTACTTGAAGACTTGAAGGCTGTCATGGTAATTTACAATAATCTTAACCTTTTTTTTAAATGAGATTTTCTGTGATTGTGATTACTCCATAAAGGAATAATTAATGCAAACACTCTGCAATCAGTCACAACTGACCTCACACAAGTTTCATTTCTATATAAATATATATATATATATATATATATATATATATATATATATATATATATATATATATATATATATATATATGTGTGTGTACAATTTACTGTGTTATACATTCACTGAGCACTATTAGGTATTTATTACTTATTTTTTAGACTTCTACTGCTGTAGCCCATCCACTTAGAGTTATGATGTGTTATGATGTGTTGCAGAGGAAATCGATGTGACAGTATTTCAAGTGGGTGACATTCACCCTGAAAGCACACACACATAAACATTATTATCAGCTCATACCACACATGACCACTGCTGATAGTAAGCACTCATCACCGTGTGCTTCATAACATCATATCAGTTTTTCATGTTTATTAATGCTTGTGATAAGAGTGTGGTCATTATTTAGAGCTGAGAAATGTGTTGTGAATACTTCACTGGACAAACTGCATGTTAAGTTTGACCCTCAGTATTTACACCACATGCTCACAAGTGTTGCTTCACGTTTATCTGTTCAATATTCTGATCTGTCACTTTTACTCATTCATTATCACTGATCCATTGCTTTTACACATTCAATATCACTGATCCATTGCTTTTACCCATTCATTATCACTGATCCAAGTACGAACCACAGCTAAAAAAAAAAGAAAACTGGAGGCGCTGATTTGTCTGTTGTGAGTAGGAAATGGCAGTGATAAAGAACTCCATCCTTCCGGCGTTACTGCAGGGGTCCCCCATCTTACACAGAAAGGGCCGGTATGTGTCCAGGAGGCTGCAAACCTGCTACTACAAATCAAGCACTGGAGTCTTTGCTAAGGTGTGTCACTGCACCCACACTGGCCCTTTCTGGGTTAGATTGAGGATCCCTGAGTTAAGGGACGCTGTGCCTCAAATCATGACGAAGCGTGGGAAACAGGGTGAAGCATCAGCCAATAGCCAGAGGCAGTGTCCTGCCTGACAAACTCACTCAGGACGACACGTACTGCTCTGAATAAAAAATAAACATAAAAACTCTCCACAGCTCAAAGACCTGAGAAACCCGGCTCCTGTGTGTATAGTGCAGAAGAATTTGAGTTCTGCCCTCTTGTCATCTGACAAGATAAATTCATCAGTGAAATCCCTGGTGATGTCATCACCCTGCGCCCACACTGATGCCTAGAGGACTCAACTTGAGTCCTCTTTAGAAATGTAATAAATCCCTGGGAATACTATTTAGTGCTGCATTACTTTGCCAGTCCTTGTAAGTAACTCTAGAAAACACTTTCAGAACAAACCTCGACCAAATGTAAAACAACCTCTGTAACCATTTTCATGATTGCCAATTCATCAGATTTTTATGACTTGCTTGTACTTAAATTAATTGAAAAGAAAAGTACATGTTTACTAAACCGTTCTTCATAAAGGGTTAAAAATCACAAATTCAGTCATTCTACTGTAACCTCCATGTAAAATGAAAGGACTGGAAGTACCAGTGAGTGTCAAATGACCTATGGAATAGTACCGCACTGGTACTGGGAGAAGATGCTTTATTCCCTCAAATAGCAGGAAGACATTTCTGGTTTAATTGTGGTACCTTTCTTTTAAAGATCAAAGGACTGCAATTGAGTTTGTCCTCAATGACATCAGCAACCCACTGCAGTCCACAGTTCATCCACTCCACAGTCCCTGCAGCTGCGTGACCATTCCGAGAACACTTCTGCACTCACAATGGCTAAAGTGCTCTGACAAAAACATTTTTATCACATGCCATTAGGGGCAATCCCGCTCGGAAACGCAGCGGTCATGACTCCCCATGAAAGGTACACAGCGGGGAAAAAGAAAGAGAGAGAACGATGGAAAAAAGAGAAATACATGAAAGCCTGTTTGATGTAGGAAATTCCCGCTCTCTAAAGGAAGTGTGTTGCATCGTAGATGAGTATTCTGCACAGAGACACATCAGCATGCACACTAATGAGAAAACCAACTGCTGAAGACAGATTCAACCTTAAAATGGCCGCCTTACAAGTTTGTCCTATACAGGCACTCCATCCAATGATACACATCACACTTATTTAGCTGACGCGTTTATCAAAGTGACTTACTGTTGATTAGACTAAGCATCTCACATAGACAGACATGTTATAAGCAGGTAGTGATATGAAGAGGAGTAATGATTCAACAGCCTTAAAGAGATGGAGTGTTAGTTGCAGCTGAGACTTCCCCCGAAAATGTAACTGAGACACCTGATCTGAACCCAGTGGAAGGCTTATGGGTTATTCCGGAACAGTTCTGGGACAGTGTGTTCCTCCTCGATGAGTGTATCAGAGTGCACTGGATTTCGGGTGGAAGAGCAGGATTGTATTTCTCAGACATCTCGGTACTGGCCATACACACTTCCCCAACATGCTTTCCATAGTTTACTTTAGTACCTATTTATGCACATACATATAGTACCACTGCTACAAACACGCACACATACACCCCACCATATAAACACTCCCTCACAAACACACACCCACACACACATCCTCACAAACACACACCCACACATGCACACACACTCACACACACACACACACACACACACACAGTCACACACACCCACGCATGCACACACATGCATACACACACACATGCAGTCACACACACCCACGCATGCACACAGTAGAGACGGTCCCCATGTCTACATGATCATTGTGCCTAAACTGCATGGGAAATCACTGATAAACGCCTCATTAAATACACACCCCGTGTGTGCGTGTGGGTGTGTGTGTGCGCGTGTGTCCGTGTGTGTGTGAGAGTGCTTAAGTGAGGGTGTGTGTGAGTATGTGCCTATGTGTGTGTGCCTGTGAGTGTGTGTGTGTGTGTGTGTGTTCCTCCTCTTCCTGCACGACTCTGATTATTGCTTTTGAAATGATAATGCGCCCAGCACTAAAAATGAATGAGGACTCACTCTGCCCTGCGGGTTCATAAGAACTCAGCACGTGCCCCAAGAAGTGAAGTGGCAGCACATATTTACCCCTGAGGGGGTGCAGACTCTGGGGATGTGCCCGGATATTTCCTGGCGCGGTATCCATGCTTCCCAAAGCGGATCTGACTCCAGGCGTGGAGTTTGAGATGCGTCTCCATGGTGATGTGGAGAGCCTCTTTACAGGCTGAGGGCTCATTCTGCAGAGGGCGGACCCGGGGCCCAACTTCCTGTCACCTCACCAATGCTCAACTCGTTTCCTCAACAACAACTGCCACACGTCCAGTCCTCAACGATAACCACCACACTTACTGTCCTCAACGATAACCACCACACTTACTGTCCTCAACGATAACCACCACATTTACTGTCCTCAACGATAACCACCACATTTACTGTCCTCAACGATAACCACCACACTTACTGTCCTCAACGATAACCACCACACTTACTGTCCTCAACGATAACCACCACACTTACTGTCCTCAACGATAACCACCACATTTACTGTCCTCAACGATAACCACCACACTTACTGTCCTCAACGATAACCACCACACTTACTGTCCTCAACGATAACCACCACACTTACTGTCCTCAACGATAACCACCACACTTACTGTCCTCAACGATAACCACCACATTTACTGTCCTCAACGATAACCACCACACTTACTGTCCTCAACGATAACCACCACACTTACTGTCCTCAACGATAACCACCACACTTACTGTCCTCAACGATAACCACGACATTTACTCTCCTCAACGATAACCACCACACTTACTGTCCGCAACGATAACCACCACACTTACTGTCCTCAACGATAACCACCACACTTACTGTCCTCAACAATAACCACCACACTTACTGTCCTCAACAATAACCACCACACTTACTGTCCTCAACAATAACCACCACATGTCCTGTCCATAATGATACCCACCACACTTACTGTCCTCAACGATAACCACCACACTTACTGTCCTCAACGATAACCACCACACTTACTGTCCTCAACAATAACCACCACACTTACTGTCCTCAACGATAACCATCACACTTACTGTCCTCAACTATAACCAACACACTTACTGTCCTCAACGATAACCACCACACTTACTGTCCTCAACAATAACCACCACACTTACAGTCCTCAACAATAACCACCACACTTACTGTCCTCAACAATAACCACCACATGTCCTGTCCATAATGATACCCACCACACTTACTGTCCTCAACGATAACCACCACACTTACTGTCCTCAACGATAACCACCACACTTACTGTCCTCAACAATAACCACCACACTTACTGTCCTCAACGATAACCATCACACTTACTGTCCTCAACTATAACCAACACACTTACTGTCCTCAACGATAACCACCACACTTACTGTCCTCAACAATAACCACCACACTTACAGTCCTCAACAATAACCACCACACTTACTGTCCTCAACGATACCCACCACACTTACTGTCCTCAACAATAACCGCCACACTTACTGTCCTCAACAATAACCACCACACTTACAGTCGTCAACGATAACCACCACACTTACTGTCCTCCCCACAGCGCAGTTCCACAGGGTGTGGAATCGAACCGGCAACCCTCCGACTGCCAGACCACCTGAGGGATATTTATATTCATAAGTTTCTCCATTCTCAGTGGAGAAAGTGAAGTGGAAGTGTGTGTCCGGGGGCTTGTGTGGAGTACCTTTGCTGTAGAGCATCGCTGGCATTTCTGGGGGTCAGAGCCCGTCTGTGATCCCTGTGGGGGGGTCGAGCCCCCCCTCAGACACGCGTGAGTCAGCGAGCCCCCGCCCACCCGCTTTAAAGGCAGAAGAAAGCAGCTTTGTACAGAGGCACCCTGTGGGGGGTTTAGGGGCTGTGCTGGATCCCCCGGGCTCAACATGAGGCCACTCTGCTCTGCCATCACAAACTCTCCCCCCTGGCAGCGGATAAACAGGAGCCCTCACGCTCCCTCTCTCTGTCTCCCTCAACCTCGCTCTCTCTCTCTCTTTAAACTCCTGCCATCTTGTTTTCCCGTATGTCACAGTCACTGATCTGCTCCCAGAGAGAAAAAGCTCCTTAATTCAGGCAGTTAGCGCTGAGTACTGCCATCCCCCCACCACCCCTCATCTGGGCCCCCTCCGCTCCTCTCCTCCATCTCCTCTACTCTTCCCTCTTTCTTCTGTCCTCTCAACTCATTGTCATTCAGACAACCACTTTCAAGGTGATGTTTTTCATTTGATTTTTAACACACATACACAAACTTCTTTTATCACAGCTATTTTAAAGGTTCATGCTGGCCCATTTTTATTCATATTTTTATTCTTAGCACATGAATTTGGCATCGTTCATGAACTTTCCTCCTTCTTCTGAGACCCTGCAAAAGCCTCAGACACTGGAAGGCTGTGGTGACAGAAAGAGCCTCCAAAAGGCCAAGGAGCGAACGCCATGACAACCCATCATCCCTGCTCCAGCACGGACACTGCTCTCTCTATCTCTTTCTCTCTCAATCTCTATCTCCCTCTCTCCCTCTCTCTCTCTCTCACACTCTCCGGTGGACGGCTTTGAAGCAGCCTAACAGGTCAGTGTGCTTCAGACCCTGTGTTCACCTCAGGAACCTCCATCTTCTGTGTATTGACAGCCCTGGCTTCCATCATCCAACACCATGTATGTCGCAAAAATACTAGGGCACTAGCCTATGTACCCTATATGCTGTATCAGAAAGTGAAGAGTTTAAGATTAAAAGTAACATAAGATATTTCCATATGACACATGCCCTTTTATACTGTCGAAGATAGCAAGTTACTGATTGGCTAACAACTAATCTGAAAAGAAATTCTGGCGTATTATAATGTTACATTATTTCCAGATCGCATAGGGTTGCGATTTGGTTGGATAAATGCTTTTACAATGTTTCTTTTCTTTCAAACTCCAAAAAGAATTTCCAAACAGGAAAATATTTTACAGCCCCAGAAAAACATTTTTCACAAATTTAACATCCTAAAAAAATATATTTGTCTAGTTGGGTTGCAAGTGAACACAGAACAGAGATGTTCCAGAAGTGTGACTGTGACCAGCAGTTGTGTTCCTCCATAGCCAGAGGCAAAAGAAAACGGTCTTTAAAATGGCCGCCCTTAATGCCTCTCAGCTCAAACTCCGCACGGGAGCAAAACATGCCCAGAGCAGCAGGGGCGATGGATCATACGTGTCAAACCGCCACTCACTCGCAGAATTCAATTAAAAGTTTGGCGGGAGGAAGGCTAATTGAAGCGCTGCGCTGTGTTCTGCGGGGAAACTTTGGGCTGTGGTTTAGTAAACACTGCTCGGGTCCCGCAGGGAGGGGTGGGTTATTTCTGTAGCGCCTGATTTGTGCTGCACAGTCTGGGTGCGAGGCAGGGAATTAGCCTGATCTCCCTCACCAATCAGAACTAGGGCATCCGCATCAGTCCATGTCGGATGGCTTTCCAAACACAGCGAATGGGCTGGGATCATACATATGGATGCACAAACACACAAACACAGAAGCACAGGCACACACAGATGCACACAAAAGGCACGCACACACAAAACACACGCACACACGCAGAATCACACATGTACCCACACGAAACACACACACGCATAATCAGGCACACACAAACACAGAAGCACAGGCACACACAGATACACACAAAAACACACACATGCAGAATCACGCAAGCACACACACACACACACACACACACACACTGTAGAGCCTGACTGCGTCCCATTAAAAGTTCTTCAGACCAGAATATAAGGAAAAAAAACTGTGATCAATCCCAAGAGGATAACACACATTGGCAGGACATTTAATCAATCCCTAATCAATCTACTCGCATCTCTGTAATCGATTGCCCCTCCTTTACTCAAAGCTCTTTCCTCTTTTGTGGACTCAAATTGAAAGAGTGCCATATTTACGAGTCAGTCATCGCGTATGTCTTTAATTATTTAAAGCTCACTTCACAGCACAATACAGTCCATTGGCATGTAATCTTAATGAATACAGATGACTCATCCATGCCAATATAATTTTTTTCACTGCTCAGTTGACCTTCAAATGGCTTATATGAAATTGTAGTGGAATTATTGAATTCCATAACCTTATCGTAAGGAGCCCTCACCCATTTGAGAGAGTGGGTTTTATTTCCAGGGCTGGGTGGTATATCTGGCCGCATGTCTACACGTTTGGCTGGGCATTTGGCTGACCCAACCCGGACGTTTGGCTGACCCAGCCCGGGTGTTTGACTGACCCTGCCTGGGCTTTTGGCTGACCCAGCCCGGACATTTGGCTGACCCAGCCCGGGTGTTTGGCTGACCCTGCCTGGGCTTTTGGCTGACCCAGCCTGGACGTTTGGCTGACCCAGCCTGGATGTTTGACTGACCCAGCCTGGATGTTTGGCTGACCCAGCCTGGATGTTTGGCTGACCCAGCCCGGACGTTTGGCTGACCCAGCCCGGACGTTTGGCTGACCCAGCCTGGATGTTTGGCTGACCCAGCCCGGACCTTTGGCTGACCCAGCCCGGACCTTTGGCTGACCCAGCCCGGACGTTTGGCTGACCCTGCCTGGATGTTTGGCTGACCCAGCCCGGACCTTTGGCTGACCCAGCCCGGACCTTTGGCTGACCCAGCCCGGACCTTTGGCTGACCCAGCCCGGGAGTTGTTCTGACCCAGCCCGGGTGTTTGGTATGTGTGTATAGGAGTGTGTGTCTGTGTGTGCGTGTGTGTGGGAGTGTGTCTTTGTGTGTGTGTATGCATGAGAAATGTATGTGTGTTCAAGCACGTTTATATATGTTTACTATGTAAATCAGAGTAGACATTAAAGGGTTGTTATGGTGATGCACAATTAGCTCTGAGTGGCTCAGTCAGCTGGAAATACAGCATCTATACTGCCACCTACCGGTTCATCAGACACCTACAGGCCCACACGTCGAGCTGCACAGGGATCCTCCGGCTCCTGTCTGTGTGAGCGTAAACCACAGCTTGCAGCGAGATAAAGCAGTGACTGATATCATGCGCTTCGGAGGAGAATACTCTCCAGTAGCGGCCGTGGTGGTAATCCTAATCGGCCGTTTGGCACTTGGGCCAAAATGGAGGCCGAGGTGACTGATATCAGAACCTCTGCTCATAAACTGTTGCTGCCACCGGCTTCATTACTACACAGAAACCCAAGACACCGCTCCAAGCTAATTTCAACCTCAGTCCTCTGAAATTAGCGTTTCATTCACAGAAGCCCTTTTTAGTTTTAATTTTATCCCACTTGTCGGGCTGGTAGACAGGCAACCGTGGAGCAGAAAAGGCCTTTTGCAGAATGATTGAAAAATTTTGTATTGAGGCTAAATTCATTAACATTGATGTTACTAAAAAGCGGCAGGTTCTAGATAGTACAACCACGATGAATATATAACAGAATTATGCGGTGTTATTCGACCGCAGCTGAAACTTAAACACTAATGGAGAAGTGAAGGGCCTGGTTTAAATGTGGACTCTCAACTTCAGGACCTTCATCAAATTGAGTTTCTGCTACAAACTGAAGCCCTACTACCTGCTAGCATTAGCTTAATTAGCATTTCTTGTGTTTGCTGCTCAAAGAGGAACATGGGTTTACTTTTACTCAGCACCACTAGTGAACCTGCAGAAATACACTCACTGAGCACTTTATTAGGTATACCTGTACACCAGCTTGTTAATGCAAATATTTCATCAGCCAATCATGTGGCAGCAACTAAATGCATAAAAACATGCCTGGTCAAGAGGGTCAGCTGTTTTTCAGACCAAATGTCAGAATGGGGAAGAAATGTGATCTAAGTGACTTTGACCATGGAATGATTGTTGGTGCCAGACAGGGTGGTTTGAGTTTCTCAGAAACTGCTGATCTCCTGGGATTTTCACGCACAACAGTCTCTGGAGTTTGCAGAGAAAAAAAAAACATCCAGTGAGCAGCAGTTCTGCCGCCAGGAATGGATTGTTAATGTGAGAGGTCAGAGAAGAAGGGCCAGACTGGTCGAAGCTGACAGGAAGAAACACAAATAACAACACATTACAACAGTGGTATGCAGAAGAGCATCTCTGAACACACCATGTCAAACCTCTAAGTGGATAGGGTATAGCAGCAGAAGACAGCAGAGGGGTGGATTTCCACTTTCCACACAGAACACATCAAAATGGTTCTCTTTCAAGACCAAGATATCCCACCCCATCATTTTTATTTTAGCGAGATCTCACCCCTCCCAAGCCCAACCATCTAAAGCTATAATTTGCAAACTAATGTAACCTGAATTTGCCTCTTGCAATGTATCGTAAACAAAGTTTTTTTCAGATTGTATAACAGGAAGTAATTAGCCTTCCTGTACATACAACTGATCCAGACAGATGCACATTAGCCGGTCTGTTGGACTGTGATGGGAAGTGAGATGAAGACGCTTTGATGGGAAATCGACTGATAAACAATGCGTTCGGAAGGATAAAACACTTCCACGCAAATAGATGAAGAAATAAAACAGACCCACAAATAATTGTATTCAGGCATCATTAATCACATATGAAACCTTTTTTATGGCAACCATCTGTGATCTCCGCGTACTATCTGGCATTCATATCCATCTGAACAGACGCTGTACATCTAATCACTGCCGTTACTGCAGGTGGCCTACTGCTCTGAGAGTTCGGCTGACTTGACACCTAGGCCCCCTGGCCTCTTTAATCAGGATGAGTTCCGTCTGTAACAAACGTACCAATTCATTCATCTCAAGGAGCAAGCACCATCAGCTAGATAATAATGGTCAGAAAAAAAAAGAAAAAGCATAAGAGCAGTTATACATATAACTGTTATTGGAGAACACTCAGGTTCATTGTTAAGTGAAATAACGCAGCGGTGCAGAACTATGGAGATGAGCGCCCTGATTAATGTAATTACGATGGGTAATTCTATCGCAGCTCATCCGTACGCCACGGAGGGATGGCCTATGGTCAGAGCGCTTCTGATTATTTGTGCTAACGAGGGGGAAATTAATGGGCCAGGGATGCGTATGTGACGGGCCGCTTTTGTCAATAGCGGTAGCGCTGAACAAACGAGGAAGCCATCGATCGGCGCGCACCTCAGTGTCTAGTCGAGGCTTTCACGGGCCTGGGTTCTGCGGGAAGAAATCTGAAGTGAAGAGCGCGTGTAATTAGGGCCAGGTTTTTATTCCATTAACCCCGAAAAGCTGAACATTGTCTGTATCGTTCCCTATGACATCTAAAGTACAATTACCAATCACTTACAACTATTACAGCTGCTCTTCAGGAAGATTAAAGGGATTATGGAAGAATGTATTTATAATGACTTTTTTAAAACCGTTTAGGTAACCTGCAATAAAACTGTGGCACTATTTCTAACAGAAGTACTCTATTCTAAAAATGCATTGCTGAAAATCTCCATATTTATCAGTGAGTTTAAATCATTTACTCATGCAAATGAAAACAATCAACAACCAATTGTTAGGATTGCCAATCTAATACTGCCAAATGCTTTGCAAGGAAGGTAGCTGTTAACACAGGTGTTTGATGTGGAGTTCAAACAAAAACAAGCGGGTGCTTAAACTCCCATTTTTACAGGTTTCCAGAGATATTGGAAATTTCTACAAAGAAGATTGCCTTTTAAGTAAAACAAAATTCTTTGGGATTTTTTTTTACCAGCTATCCATTGCTCCACGGAGATCAGGCTGCAAAAGAATACCCGAACAACGGCATCGCTGATCGTAAGAAAAGTCGCCATGAAGGTCAGCACTGAAATGACCATCGCCTAGAGGAGGCAGCACAAACAGGAGGAGGTCTTCCCAGCTCCTGGCAAGAGAGGTGAGGTCGATCATGTTGTGTCCGCTCCAGTTCAGACGAAGGGAGAGGCGCTGCCCGTCTCTGCTGTGCGGAGACAGCCATAGGCCGGGGGGTGGAGGTCAGAGGGTCAGAGGTCAGGGGGGAGGTTTGGGGAATCGTAAGGTAGCGAGTCTCAATGGGACCTCTCAGAACTGGAGCACTCTTTCTCTCAGACCCAGGACACCAGGACCGGTTTGGACCGGTTAGGTCTATGATTTCCTCGGGGTCCTTGCATATCTTCGTAGTGCAATGACATATCGTTATGTGTCGTATTCTGATTGCTAGAGACTTGTGATCAAGGCTGAAAGAATATTCCTGGCCAGCAATGTATGAACCATGACACCGTGCATGAAAGCAAAAGCACAGCAGGAGTTAAATATTTACGAACGTAAATACTTTGACCATTAGTGTTTGCATTGGCGTAATGCATATATTTCTGTGTGCTTGGTTTTGCAGAGTCTGTTGAGACGTGGGTACGCTCAAATCATTAAAAAAAACATACAATAAAAAGAACAGCTTTGTTATGGCTTATAATAGTTGTTGGAACATTGCTGAGATGTTATGACATGAGCAAAGGGACAAAAATATATTTTCATTTACCTTTTAATTGGGCAATGGCACGAAAGCTAGGTTATGAATGTGTCATTCGAAAGCAATGAAATCAGTTAAATCATTATGCGGAAGGATGCCGAGCCGATCGTTAAGGTGAGGGGATCGTAGACCAACACCAGCTGGCTTTAGCGGGTAATTAGCCCAGTCACAGGATCGAGTGGTGGACTGCAGAGTTGGAGCAGGGGGCTTGAGAAAGGGGGAGGGGGGGGTCTCTGACCCTCGTGCTGGGTGGTCGGACCCTCACACTGGTGCCTCTCTCTCTGCCTGTTTGACTTGGCAGACCGGGTTTTCTGCTCCATCGGGTCTCCACTGCAGGCAGCGGGCAAACAGTCCATCCACCCAGATAATTCAGCCTGCTAAGAGATCCAGGGCTCCACTTAACCTCTGCTGCAAGCTAATGGTCTGTGAATACTGGAGTATCCATCTATAGGGCATAACTACCCACTATCCACCCTGCCCCATCCATTAGCACAAAGCTAACATGAGCCTCGGATGCAAACGCAATATGATATCCCACATATAGTAAGACATGCTAACAAGAACTACTAATCGTTGGAATAAGAGAGAAGTCTTGCAAAATAATTAAATAAATCTCAAGAACACTTGCCCTTATACTTGCAATCAGCATTAACTTTATGTTTTTTTCCCCCTCAGTTAGAAAATGGCCGCCCTGCTCATAGGCAGTACCGGTAATGGGCTGGTAAATGCATTGGAGTGATTTATCTGAAGGAGATGCCGGTCTCTGCAGCGGCTGCGATAAAACCTAGCACGGTCGCGCAACTGTGCGGCAGGAAGGCAGGTACGAGAGCCGATCTCCCACTAAATGTTTATAGATACGCGGCTGCCTGTTCCTGACTTTTTAATTAATGTGTCAGGTATCAGGACTCTGATAAACCCGCTGAGGCTCGTCCAGTGCCTACTTTCAGCAAGCTTCAGGGGGAAGCAGAACGATTAAAGATAAACAGCCCATTTCATTTGTGAAATAAAGTCCTACATTTTCAGTCTGCTTTATTTTTTAGACTGAAAAGACCTTTCTCATCAGTATGAGCGACAAACAACCCAAATCAGGGCATCTGCCAACTTTCTCATCCGAGCTTGTTTTAAAATACACAGGGCCTGGCAAAGAAAAATATGAGAAAGAAAACAATAAAACTCCAGTTTCTATTCAGATGTTTCAAACTTTTCACGATAAGCATTTAATTTCAAGGCTACACACAATACTACAGGAGAGCCAGTGACTATTTTACACCCTACAGGCCATACACAGTACTACAGGAGAGCCAAATTAAACAAGAAACCACTGTAATGAGATAACCAATGGAGCTCTGATATTAGCTGTAGCCTGAGTAATTCCAGTCTAATAGCCTCCCGATATAATACTCCACACAGGATGGAACACTTTTCTCAACACAAATCCTGCTGCTAAAAGTAAGAAGCCTCAAGGTGGCCGCACAATTCGTCTAATCTGCATGCGCCGGCCGCAGGAAGTGATGTATCGCCGTGAGTAACGAGCTCGCCAAACGAGCGGCAATCAGACCTCCATACAGGAGCCAGAATGAGCCCGAATCCAGCGCACAGGAGCTGGCAGCGTTTCAGAAAGAAAACGAAACGTTTATTCCTTTATCTGGAACGCATTTTTCACCCCCCAATTAGAGCACAGCGGATACACTCCGAGGGATGTCTTCTGAATCCTCTCTTCACAAAAGCGCAGAAACGGCAGGGATTCACCCAAGGAGTTTCTTTCTCTTCTGCTATTTATTTATATATTTATAAATGCAGTTTAGCAGTTTTCTCTCGTACCTTTCCATCAGGCGGCTTATCGCCGGATTGCAGTGGTTGCCTGTTTTGTTCTGCCAATGTCAGAACCCCATTCATGCGCGCATCTTCTCTGTTTGGCGGCACGAATCGGCGCCTCCCTTTGTCTTAGCGTGGAACAAACGTCCGCTCCGCGCTCTCTCCCCGCACCTCTCTGAGCCGAACCATCTCCTCCATTGTGTTCCCCTCCTCCGTGTCACTCATTATCTCCAGCGGGGGGAAACGGAGGCCGGGACACCACCTATGTCCGCTGAAGCAGCCCTCCCCACACTCCTACTCCTGCTGAACCACGATAGTTCAACTCCAGAAGGTTGTCTGAAGCCTCTCCTCTCTCCGCTACCCGCCAAACAAGGCAGGTGTTGCCGCGGATTCCAACAGCCAAGTTTTGTCGTCAAATAACCCCGAGTTAGCAGCATAGTGAAGGGGAGTCAAGCCACACGTTGCAGGGCCAATTTTCATATTCTGCTGGCATATGAAATATTCTAGCATATTCTCTTAGATGGATTCTTGATGGATTGACACCTCTGTACTGCAGCCCATATTCTGCTGTTTTTCCGAAGTAATTCTCCTTTTTTCAAAACGCCTTGGCCACACGGTTAGCTAACGTTAGCTCACTGTTTGAAAAGGGAGAGCATGGTGAACAGAAATGGCATGGAATTTTCCTTTTAAATCATACAACAGTATCTGCAAATGTTTTCTGCAAACACGGAACATTCTCTGTCCACACACATCTGGTTTAGCAGCTGAGGATAAACTGGGGCGCAGGAATAGAAAAATAGAAATCAATCCCTGGTGTAGAATCCAGCTCTGACCAGCTTGACATTTTCAACTACTGTACCATATGTTTTAAAACACAGCTTGAGCTGGTCAAACCATGTTCAATATGGAGCTGATCTGAACCGGTTAACCTGCTACCAGCCGTTTCAAAACTTAGCTTGAGCTGTTTGTTCGGTAGGGATGACATACCACGCAATTGAGCACAGTCAGGTGGAGCAAACATAAATAAAAATTTTTTAAAAGCTTAAATATACTGTATGAACAATACCCATCCCATATTTGTGGTCTCATTCCAAAAGAAAAAAATCAAATCAGAATAAAAACAGCCACCTGTTGCAAGCATGTCTTTTTTGTTTTGTTAGAGAACATATGCCTTCCAGACTGTGCCTGATTGACAGTGTTTTAAATAAACATATCGCCTTGAATATCTTCTTAATTCAACCCGAAAACAAATGTTCTTTTTTCCTGGAGTAGAAATTAAGCTTCTTAATGAGAAACTGTGTAACGCTGAGCTGAACCAATGAAAGACATGGCAACAGCTGCTGCAAGGATGTGTGGGTCGCACTCAGTTCCGTGTGTGTGTGTGTGTGTGTGTGTGTGTGTGTGTGCGTGTTTATAACTGTGCTGCAGCATCAGCAAAGGTAATACGTTTTAAACGTTTTAACCGCCCTACTTCTCAGCGTTTCAACTGCGGATTGCCTCCTATTTTAACTTTTCCACAAAGATGCGTGATTGTCATTGTTTTAATCTTTTGCCTGATCGCTTGCTCGTCACGCTGTCACTTCTTGCCTGACGATGGGGAGGGAATCTACTTCCCGACTGCAGGTAGCCAATATCTGCTGTTCTCCGGGTTCTTGGATATTGGCCGTGCCAGAGCCCCATCATCAGCTAGTAAGGATGGGGTCCCTACGTCGAGCTCTTCTGTTGGATTCATCTGGCTGACGCTGCTACTCCTCTTGGCCGGTGACGTTGAGCTAAACCCTGGCCCAGCTAGCCCAGCTAGCCCAGCAGCTAGCTTGGACTTCCCTCCACCTGCGCTGCTTTCTTCGGCGGGCCGTGGCGGTCCCGCACTGGCGGCGATTGGCCTGGTGTCTGGGTTGCTGGCTCCTCTGGTCTGCTTCGGTGGAGGTCTGCTGGCTGATTTGCAGTATCTTCCGGTATGCTGCGGCGGGACTGTTAAGGTGATCGCCGGACTGTCGGCCTATCCTGGCGTTGGTTCATCCCGGGAGGATTTCGCTCCTGCTGCGGTGGTGGCTCGTCTTCAGCCCGGATCCGTAGCAGGGCGGCCTGCTCTTCCCTACGGCCCAGTTGGGCTTCGGAGCGGCAGCGGACTTTTGTCAACAACGTTTGCCTCGAGTACAGCAACTGAGTTGCGGAGCATCAGCTGGCTTCCTGAATGGTCCGGTAAGGATACCACGGCTTTGTGTGTCATCCCCACTATCAGCCCCCTCCCAGTTCGTCTTCCTCGTCGTGCTTCCAGGCCAAGCAGGGCTGTGCAGGGAAACCTGGTGGTTGTTTCTACTGGTATTGCGTTGCCCGGCTCTGCTCCTTCTGCTACTTTGGGATCTAATGATTTGGGGTCACTGCAGGATCTGCGGGCCATAAATGGTTTGAAGCTTCTGCATCTAAATTCGAGGAGTTTGCTGCCCAAGTTGGATTTCATTAACTGTATGATTGTCGATGCCGCCCCCGACATACTTGTTATTACCGAATCTTGGTTGTCTGGGAAAATTTCCAACTCGGATGTTTCTATTGCCGGTTTTAATTTGTTTAGATCTGATAGGAGAGCTAAAGGAGGCGGAGTGGCTATATTTGTCAGGGAACACCTAGCCGTACGGGTCCTTGTGTCCTCCACCGTTCCGAAATGTTTTGAGTGTTTAGTTTTAGATGTTTGTTTGGGTGGTGACGTCCATATTGTGGTTGCTGGTGTTTATCGCCCACCCTCTGCGCCAACATCAGCATTAGATGAGTTGGGGAAGGTGTTATCTATGTATGCCTCTTCCGAATTGGTGGTGCTGGGCGATTTAAACATGGACTGGCTCTCTGATAGCTCTACTAGTCTTAAACAGCTCTGCTTAGATTTAGATCTATCTCAACTTATTTTACACCCCACAAGACCAAATGCCAAATCTCCATCTAGATCCACCCTAATTGATATTATATTAACTAATAGGCCATTTAAATATCCTCAGTGCGGGGTGTTTGCACCAGGCATTAGCGACCACTGCCCTATAGCTTGTGTTAGATTAGTCAAAGCTAATAAATCCAATGGTCACCTCATCACAAAGCGTAATTTTAAAGATTTTATAGAACAAGGCTTCCTACATGATTTATCCCACTCTGATTTAGATGAATTATGCTTAATCCCTGATCCCGAGTTAGCTTCTGACCACTTCTCCCATATTTTTAATTCCATCACTAATAAGCATGCTCCTTATAAAAATCTCAGAGTAAAAAATCGCTCTAGTCCCTGGATCTCTGAGGAAGTCATCGAAATCCTTCAACTCAGAGACTCCGCCTGGACTACTGCCAGATCTACTGGTAATCCGACAGACTGGTTACATTTCAGGAAAATGCGGAATAAAAGTACTAGTATAGTCAGGAAAGCCAAATCTGATTTCTATTTATCTTCATTTGCAAATGCCCAAGGAAACTCAGCCAGTTTTTGGAAAACTGTAAAATCACTTAAATCTGGATCCACCTCTACTCTCCCACCTCAAATTAGCTATGAGAATGATGTAATTTCAGACAAATCAATAATGTGCGACGCATTTAACCAACATTTTGTAGCTTCTGGCCTTCTATTCGATAGGCTATCAGCCAATACGGTCTCGCCGGGACACGTCCATGACCCGTCATTGGCCGAAAACCTCTCGGTCCCCCCCCCTCCTGCTAATAGATTCTCTTTTAGACCGGTTAGTGACTATGAAGTTTTCATGGCACTCTCCCATCTGAATATTAAAAAGTCTAAGGGTGAGGATGACATAGCCCCTTATCTTTTGCGTCTCAGTGCTCACCTGGTCGCCTGCCCGCTTGCTCACATTTTTAACCTAACTTTTATCTCCGGTGAAATCCCAACGGTCTGGAAGTCCGCGCAGGTCGTGCCCCTGCTTAAAGGGGGTGACACCAGTGACCTAAACAATTATCGTCCCATCTCTAGACTGTGCTGCCTAGCTAAGGTTTTAGAAACCCTGGCAATTGAACAGCTGCGGGCTTTTTTAGACGCATACAATATCCTACACTCACACCAATCAGGATTCAGACCCGGTCATAGCACTGTTACTGCCACTTCCCTCGTCATTAATGATATTGTGAATGGTCTTGATAATCGCCAACATTGTGCTGCCCTCTTTGTCGACCTGTCTAAGGCCTTCGACACTGTTGATCATGGTATTTTGTTAAGTATGTTAGCTTCCATTGGCCTGGATGACCTTTCTCTTAGTTGGTTCTCTAACTACTTGTCTGGGAGAAAGCAGTCAGTTGTTGCTGGCAATCTTAGATCCAGCTCTTTATCTGTTGTTAAGGGTGTCCCACAAGGGTCCATTACTGGTCCAATTTTATTCACTCTTTATATAAATAATATTCTTTTCCCTTCTGTACACACTAATGTCCATTATTATGCGGATGATACAATAATTTATTGCTTTGGTCCCACCCCAGCTCAGGCAGCTGCAAGCCTGCAGTCAGCCTTCGACACTTTCCAACGATCTCTGCATGATCTCAAATTAGTCTTAAACTCAACCAGGAAATCCATTGTTCAGTCCCAAATTATGTCTGTTTTTGATTATGGTGATATTGTGTATATGCATGCTTCTCCGGCCATTTTGAAGCTGCTTGATGCTGTGTATCATAGTGCTCTGCGCTTTGTAACGGGTGATGGTTTTCTTACTCACCGATGTGTTTTGTACGAAAAATTGGGTTGGTCGTCCCTAACTGCACGAAGAGAGCTACATTCGCTTCTATTCATCTATAAAGCTCTAATTGGTAAACTCCCATCATATTTATCCTCGCTCCTCATTCACAACTCTATGAGTTGCCGAACACGCTCGCAGTCACACATCAGATTGCTCATTCCGCGCGTGAGGACAGAATATGGAAAGTCTGCTTTTTCTCACTATGCTCCGGACAAGTGGAATAGGCTCCAGGACACTCTAAAATTGGATCGTTTTGTTTCTCTAGACTCTTTTAGAGTGCTCCTCGTGGGTACTATGATTGAGAACTGCTCGTGTTTTACCTGATTGTTAGTGTCTTATCACTTATTATCTGTTTTTTTATAACTTATTTTTTGTCTGCTCTTATCTTGTCTGTTGCAACCTGTATCTTTTATATATGTTTTTTGTAAACAGGGCACCCTTGAAAATGAGAGCTTGCTCTCAAGGGACTTCCCTGTATAAATAAAGGTCAAATAAAAAAATAAAAAAAGAATACAGAAGAACAGGAGCAATCAGCTTTCAACCAGAGCTTCAGATGTGTCAATAAAGGCATCAGTGTGTGAGAGGATTTAATACACAGCCGCTTACAGAGACAGTAACAGTACAGCAGCTGCAGTCACACGCCGGCACAACACAGAATCAGAAATATTTTCAGGTACAATCAGCCCATTATCCTGCCCTCGGTCTCGGTCTGTCTCGGTCGACAGCTGGACAGATTCATGGTTTAACAGTAGAGGGGTGGGCTTTTCAGGGGCCGCCAAACACACTTTTTAATGGAAGAAGTTCAACATCTCAGCATTCTCAAAAGTCCTCCCAACAGGGTGGCGGCAGAAGAGGTAAATGGAAAATGAGTTCTGGAGAACAAACTATAAACCAAAAATAAACCACCTGCCGACTACTCAGAAGGTAGCTTGTTTGCTTTGTGTGGAATACAGCAATCCAGTCTCTTTGCTAACACATAGTCTTGGCCAGCTAATGATTGTATTACAGTCAAAGGACCTCAGTACTGCATCTAAAGCCGAATTAATATATGGTAATATTAGCCCAGCGTGAGTAGCACACTCCAAAATCTACACTCCACCATTGTTAGCAAATGGGGAATGTAAGCTTTGTGTCAGTTAGCATCATTCAAATCAATTCAAAGCTGCAGGAGATCTATCTTTCTATTTTTTTATCTCTCTCCCTCTCTCTCCCTCTCCCCTCTCTCTCTCTCTCTCTCTCTCTCTCTCTCTCTCTCTCTCTCTCTCTCTCTCTCTCTCTCTCTCGCTCATTGGAACCCGGCGCTCCCCCCACACTGGTAACAGTAAGCAGTCCCGACAGATGAAAGTATCCCTGGCGTGTTTGGCGGTGGTAACAGGCACGCGGAGCAAGGTGAAACAGGAGAGTAATTAAGGCCAGTCATGGAGGGGTGAGCATGGGGGCCTCGGACTGAGGGAGGGGGGGGGGGGGGGGGGGCGCACAGGAAGTGTGCCGTAGGGCACGATCACGTTTCAGCTCATTCACGCACCCCTCCTCTCTTCCAGGGGCCACGTTCCCTCACTTCACTTATACCTCCCTCTTCCTCCATTTGCACAGCAGTCCTCTGCCATTTAAACACCATCCCTTCAGCAGGGCTCCCAGCCGCTGCGTCTGCAAGAACAGGGCACACGACTGGGGCCCGGAAGGTTGGTGGTTCAAGCCCCAGTGTTTAATTCACTTAAATTTCTCACCTCACCCTCAGGTCACAGGAAGTGGGGAGGTGGCAGGGAGGTCCAGTCTGCAGGAGGCAGACCTGGCTCTAACTCTCTCGCTCTGTCTCTAATCAATGAGGCCATCGCTGTCCTCTCAGCCATGCAGATCCCAGGCTTATCAGCGGCAGGGAAACTGCTGACGCCAGAGAATTAGATTTCCTGTTATCAATATCACTCTGCACTCTGAGCAAAGGGAATGGATGCCAGGGTCACGGGATGCTTCCTCATAAATACTGAGAAACAACAGCAAGGCTTTATGAGAACAGGGACCAACTGGGGCAGCTGGATAGAATAGAACTGCCTGTTCAGGACTGTGCCAAGAAAAATACACACATATACACACCAACACACACACACACATATGAATACACACACACGCACGCACACACACACACACAAATACATACACATACACACACACATATGAATATACACACATATAAATGCACCCATGAATATATACACACATAAATACCCACACATGCACGCACACACATATAAATATACACACATAAATACATAAACACACACACACATAAATACTGAGAAACAACAGCAAGGTTTTATGAGAACAGGGATAAACTGGGCCAGCTGGAAGTAGTATACAACTGCCTGTGTCAAGAAAAATACACACATAAACACACACACACACACACACACACAAACACTCATGCATACACATATACACATACATGAACACATGCACACATGCACACACACATAAGTACACACACAAATTAATACACACATACAGACACACACACATAAATGCACACAGAGACGGACACACACATAATAATACACACACGCACACAAACACACATGCACACACAAACACACACACACACACACAGACACACACACACACATGCACACACAAACACACACACACATGCACACACACAAACATGCAGACACAAAAACACATACACACACAGACACACACACATGCACACACCCGCACACACACACAAACACACACATACACACACACACACACAAACACACACACACACACACACACACACACACACCTGTGCATTATAAACCCCACAGTGCGCTGCTCAGCAGGCCCCGTCAGACTGGCTGCGTGTGCAGGCGCCATGCAGGCAATGAAATAATGATGAGGGAGAGGACGGGATGCACATGGGCGACCTGACAGAACTCCTCAGGAATTAATCATCCAGGAATTCATCTGTCCATTTACAGTTTACCATCAACAGCGTGCTTCTGCATGTTTCTGCTCCGTCAATGTGAAAACAACAATAATAATAAAGCAATGAAGTAGTCAGCCAATCAGCTGCCACATGTTTACGGTCGAGTTATGCAGTCTCTGATGCTTCTGAGAATCACCCAGACCTGTGCCCTAACCCCACGGCCTCGAACTCAAAGGTCACAAACACCAATCGCAGATTTCTTAAACTGAAGATGACATGGTAAATAAATTAAAACTGAACTAAGACTGTGAGGAGAAAGTGGAGGTTTTGACATGAGGCACAAAATGGAGGTACTGTGTGAGGGTCTGACTGTGGGGAGTCATTACAGCCTGCAGCTGACAGCAGTCATTTCCTGCCTGACATCTTCTCTCAGCACCAGTGCCACTTCTGCCCCACTGCATTCTGGGAACACCCAATCACAGCAGACACTTAAAGACTGTGGGTGACAAAGTGAACAAACTTTGACTTGACTTAGACTGGAAGAGCTGTGGGTTGAGGATGGCTGTGGCAGTGCTTTCAGCGTAGTAAGAATGGATCGAGTGCATAATTCTCCCGCAGATACGTGTGCCCGTACATGCAGCCATGCAAACGTCTCTCCCTCATTGGTATTCTGCGCTGCCATGGCGGAACTCTCATTCATCTCCCTCCATTTGCACAGCAGAGCCGAGAGAGAGAATTCATTACAGCTGGAGTGTCCCAGTAATGCACAGCTGCAGCTGTATCTCAGAGCTGTAGAGCTATATCTCACAGTGTACGTCTGCGCAGCTGTATAGCTATATCTCACAGTGTACGTCTGCGCAGCTGAAGCTGTAGAGCTATATCTCACAGCGTACGTCTGCGCAGCTGAAGCTGTAGAGCTATATCTCACAGCATACGTCTGCGCAGCTGTAGAGCTATATCTCACAGTGTACGTCTGGCAGCTGAAGAGCTATATCTCACAGTGTACATCTGCGCAGCTGAAGCTGTAGAGCTATATCTCACAGCGTACGTCTGCGCAGCTGAAGCTGTAGAGCTATATCTCACAGTGTACATCTGCGCAGCTGTAGAGCTATATCTCACAGTGTACATCTGCGCAGCTGAAGCTGTAGAGCTATATCTCACAGCATACGTCTGCGCAGCTGAAGCTGTAGAGCTATATCTCACAGCGTACGTCTGCACAGCTGAAGCTGTAGAGCTATATCTCACAGCATACGTCTGCGCAGCTGAAGCTGTAGAGCTATATCTCACAGCATACGTCTGCGCAGCTGAAGCTGTAGAGCTATATCTCACAGCGTCTGTGCAGCATGCCCTTGGCTTGGGGAGAAGGCAGGTCTAAATAAAGCGGCCATTGCCTCCATTTTGTGGTGACATAGCTGATACACATTTACTCTGTGGGAGAGGGCTGGAGGAAGGACAGTGACATGGAGAATCCAATCAGAGCACACAAACAGAGAGGCACTAAGGGCTACACGAGCACAAGAATAGAATGAGCCGCAAACAGGCCACACCTGCCCAGAGGAGAGGGAGCCTTAAGTATTAAATATATTATATATTAAAATAAAGGGTTATTTTAATGTGCTGGAACAGGCACTGCCAGCATCAAGAGCTCTAGCTCTGAGGATTCTGCCCTGCAGTCCTACCGCTTCTGCTCCTCCTGTTCTTACCGGAATACAGCCCTGTGCACACCAAGAAGGATAACTACAGCTATAAATACTCTATGTCCTTTTAAAAAACAACAGTGATGTACAATATCTTTGGGATCACTTTCAGAGCGATTGTTTCCAACTGCATGAGCGATAGGAACACTGACAGCCAATCAAATCCAACCGAATTTACAGGGCGTCACATTCAAAATGGCCATTTTCAGAATGTTATCGTTCAGCAGTGTGGATGCTCACATCGTTATAGTTATGGTTATAGTTCTGGTCCTTGGTGTGGACGGGCCTTAAGAGGCTAATGCAGCACAAACGAGCAGGAGGCTTTCTCATGGCTTTATACCCTGTGTCTGAGCGAGGATTACACCTCTGTGGTACAGACAGCGTGCGTCTGACTAAAGCAAACAAACAATTAGAATCATTAATTAATCATTCCTTGCATTTATACAGCGCCTTTCTCATTCTCAAAGCACTTCACATTGATGACACTTTACATCGCCTCAACCACCACCAATGTGTAGCACCCACCTGGGTGATGTAACGGCAGACATTTTGTGCTAGAATGCTCACCACACACCAGCTGAGGTGCTATGTGCTGTATGCGCTCTTTTGCCTGGTTAATAGAGCAGAACATACTATATATCTGTATGAGCCTTTACACACATTCTTTTATAATCCAGACCGTGGAATAGGGACACGGGTGGTGTGTGAAAGCCAGGCTGGCCTACATTAATGTGTGTTTTATAAGCGTGATAAACGAGTGTACAGGACACAGCAGACAGAACTGGGGCTGTAGAGGAGTCTATTCCAAAGGTATAATCCTCACTTGATATTCATTATTTGCAGGAGAAAAATCCAGCTGCTAAAAAAATAAGAAATGTTACTGGAACATTTGACAGCATTTTCGCAGACACTTATCCAGACCAGAGCATCTGACGCAGATTAAACTTTAATTTTGCGTGAATACAGTCCGTTTATACGGCTGGATATTTACTGAAGTAGTGCAGGTTTAGTATGGTATTCAAGGGTAAAACAGTAGCTCTCTCCACCCGGGAATCAAACCGACAAGCTCACAGATGCAAGTCCAGCTCCCAGATCATTATGTTTCCATTCCGCCCACTCGCTGACGTTTTTAGGCCTCCGGCAAAGTCACTTACATTTTTTGGGGGATTTTTTTGTTGAGTTCTTTGACAGTTTTAATAACTAGAAAACATTGGCAACAAGGCAGTGTAAGGTTGATGTGAACAACAATATTTGCTGGAACATTTTTACAATGTTTCCTTCCAGCTCATACTCTTGTCCGCAGTAAAACTAGGGCATATTTGCAACCTGACAACACCAGGAGAACAAAACCTTTTATAACCTTGCCACAAACCCAGTAAAAAAAAAAATCTTTTTTAAAAACATTGTTTGTCTTACTGCTAAAATGCGATCAAAATGAATGTTTCTAATCTGAACCAGAAACCAGGAAACCGCTTTTAGTGCAACACTTCTCCAAGCTGAAAACACAACACATTGTTTTGTGCTTACTGCAGGCCCACAATCCACTGGGTTCTTTCTGAACATTAGGCTCTGAATTGTCCTGGAGAATCTGCAGGCCTAGCCCCTGGGCCAGCTAATGCTATCCACACCAGTGCTAACCCTCAGTTACAGGCCCCGCAAACCTGCTAATTTAAGTGCTACCATCCCCTGCTGAAAAACAGCTCAAGCTTGGTTTTGAAACAGCTTGTTGACTAGTTCAGACCAGCTTCCAGCTCAAAATGGTTCAGCTGGTTTTGAAAGAGGCTACCAGCACTAGATATCTGGCTACTAATATCCAGCTAGACCAGCTTTAGGACCAGCTTGACCAGCAGAATTTTCAAGCTGGCATAGCTGGATTTTACAGCTGGGACTCAACCTATTAGACGGGGAGGGTGGACATCCCCCTATATCGGGGTTCCTTCAGAGATTTCTTCCCTTCAGGGAGTTTTTTCTTGGTACTGTTTGAGGGCTTTTCTCCTCTCATGTGTATTTTGCGGGCTCAGGACTGTTATTTCCATTTTCCTTTTAGCCATTCTGTTACTCCGTAAAGCATCTTTGTGACAGTCCTCTGTGAAAAGCGCAATACAAATAAAATTGAATTGAATTGTAAACGCTCTATCTCTCTCTCTGCAGACGGTTCTCCATCATACAGACACGAAGCTGTGTTATGACCCCTCTATTTGCCCTGTACTTAAAGGCTGTTAATCCTCAGCGACTCCAAACAAACAACAAACATGCTTAAACCAACCACAACTGCAACAATCCCCCTCCCCAGAGCTAGCTGAAATATTCATACCATTCCAACCCCCCTCCGTTTATAAGTCCCTGTTCCCATTAAACTCAGGAGCTCTTTGTAAACAGGAACATTTTTATTATTTTAATTGTTTTTTTTTATTATTTACTTCATGGCGAAACTTTCATTAGTCAGATAAACTTCTCATGCATGAGCTTGCTAACCACAGGAGCCTCTGCTAGCCTTGATGTGGCTCATTATTACCCAGCGTCAGATTGGCACTCCCGTGTTTTAGCACGACTTCTGCTTTCACTCACAATTTCAGACACGGACAGCCCAACTGTATATTAGCTGGTCTTCCCAAATTCAAACTGTTCTGTCAGTTTGAGAGGACACAGGTCTCCCCAGAATCGGACTGAAACCAGCCTCTCTGGGTGATACTGCAGGTAATTATGATTCTCCCTGGGGGGCTGCCATCTCAGTCATGGTTAAACCCCCCCACACTGTCATCCTGGCACCCAGTCCAAACCGGACAAGACCAGAACACATCTGTTTAAAAGCTAATGCACCTCTAAAGCAATATATGCTGCACAATATGACATGAGTTGTTTATGTTGGTAATACTTGAGACTGCATTTCATTGTTAGTATATACCAGGGCCGAGAGTATGCAGGTCTTTATTCCAACCAGCGGA